>NW_028168580.1:25000-49146 GCF_964237585.1 Gallinula chloropus | reverse complement strand
ACTCTCCGGCCAACGTGCCAAACGTCCAGCGACTGCTCCCAAAGCGAAGGAGCCAGGACCCAAAGACCTAGCTGGCCTGAAGGGGCCCCAGGGGGCCCCCAAGCAGCCCCTCTCCATTTGGGTCTGGGGGCTTTCGTTGGGCCGGGAACCTGGGAGGTACCTGCCCGGTTGCAGGTCGCGGCCCGAGAAGCACTCTCCGGCCAACGTGCCGAACATCCAGCGACTGCTCCCAAAGCGAAGGAGCCAGGACCCAAAGACCTAGCTGGCCTGAAGGGGCCCCAGGGGGCCCCCAAGCAGCCCCTCTCCATTTGGGTCTGGGGGCTTTCGTTGGGCCGGGAACCTGGGAGGTACCTGCCCGGTTGCAGGTCGCGGCCCGAGAAGCACTCTCCGGCCAACGTGCCAAACGTCCAGCGACTGCTCCCAAAGCGAAGGAGCCAGGACCCAAAGACCTAGCTGGCCTGAAGGGGCCCCAGGGGGCCCCCAAGCAGCCCCTCTCCATTTGGGTCTGGGGGCTTTCGTTGGGCCGGGAACCTGGGAGGTACCTGCCCGGTTGCAGGTCGCGGCCCAAGAAGCACTCTCCGGCCAACGTGCCAAACGTCCAGCGACTGCTCCCAAAGCGAAGGAGCCAGGACCCAAAGACCTAGCTGGCCTGAAGGGGCCCCAGGGGGCCCCCAAGCAGCCCCTCTCCATTTGGGTCTGGGGGCTTTCGTTGGGCCGGGAACCTGGGAGGTACCTGCCCGGTTGCAGGTCGCGGCCCGAGAAGCACTCTCCGGCCAACGTGCCAAACGTCCAGCGACTGCTCCCAAAGCGAAGGAGCCAGGACCCAAAGACCTAGCTGGCCTGAAGGGGCCCCAGGGGGCCCCCAAGCAGCCCCTCTCCATTTGGGTCTGGGGGCTTTCGTTGGGCCGGGAACCTGGGAGGTACCTGCCCGGTTGCAGGTCGCGGCCCGAGAAGCACTCTCCGGCCAACGTGCCAAACGTCCAGCGACTGCTCCCAAAGCGAAGGAGCCAGGACCCAAAGACCTAGCTGGCCTGAAGGAGCCCCAGGGGGCCCCCAAGCAGCCCCTCTCCATTTGGGTCTGGGGGCTTTCGTTGGGCCGGGAACCTGGGAGGTACCTGCCCGGTTGCAGGTCGCGGCCCGAGAAGCACTCTCCGGCCAACGTGCCGAACGTCCAGCGACTGCTCCCAAAGCGAAGGAGCCAGGACCCAAAGACCTAGCTGGCCTAAAGGGGCCCCAGGGGGCCCCCAAGCAGCCCCTCTCCATTTGGGTCTGGGGGCTTTCGTTGGGCCGGGAACCTGGGAGGTACCTGCCCGGTTGCAGGTCGCGGCCCTAGAAGCACTCTCCGGCCAACGTGCCAAACGTCCAGCGACTGCTCCCAAAGCGAAGGAGCCAGGACCCAAAGACCTAGCTGGCCTGAAGGGGCCCCAGGGGGCCCCCAAGCAGCCCCTCTCCATTTGGGTCTGGGGGCTTTCGTTGGGCCGGGAACCTGGGAGGTACCTGCCCGGTTGCAGGTCGCGGCCCGAGAAGCACTCTCCGGCCAACGTGCCGAACGTCCAGTGACTGCTCCCAAAGCGAAGGAGCCAGGACCCAAAGACCTAGCTGGCCTGAAGGGGCCCCAGGGGGCCCCCAAGCAGCCCCTCTCCATTTGGGTCTGGGGGCTTTCGTTGGGCCGGGAACCTGGGAGGTACCTGCCCGGTTGCAGGTCGCGGCCCGAGAAGCACTCTCCGGCCAACGTGCCAAACGTCCAGCGACTGCTCCCAAAGCGAAGGAGCCAGGACCCAAAGACCTAGCTGGCCTGAAGGGGCCCCAGGGGGCCCCCAAGCAGCCCCTCTCCATTTGGGTCTGGGGGCTTTCATTAGACCGGGAACCTGGGAGGTACCTGCCCGGTTGCAGGTCGCGGCCCGAGAAGCACTCTCCGGCCAACGTGCCGAACGTCCAGCGACTGCTCCCAAAGCGAAGGAGCCAGGACCCAAAGACCTAGCTGGCCTGAAGGGGCCCCAGGGGGCCCCCAAGAAGCCCCTTTCCATTTGGGTCTGGGGGCTTTCGTTGGGCCGGGAACCTGGGAGGTACCTGCCCGGTTGCAGGTCGCGGCCCGAGAAGCACTCTCCGGCCAACGTGCCGAACGTCCAGCGACTGCTCCCAAAGCGAAGGAGCCAGGACCCAAAGACCTAGCTGGCCTGAAGGGGCCCCAGGGGGCCCCCAAGCAGCCCCTCTCCATTTGGGTCTGGGGGCTTTCGTTGGGCCGGGAACCTGGGAGGTACCTGCCCGGTTGCAGGTCGCGGCCCGAGAAGCACTCTCCGGCCAACGTGCCGAACGTCCAGCGACTGCTCCCAAAGCGAAGGAGCCAGGACCCAAAGACCTAGCTGGCCTGAAGGGGCCCCAGGGGGCCCCCAAGCAGCCCCTCTCCATTTGGGTCTGGGGGCTTTCGTTGGGCCGGGAACCTGGGAGGTACCTGCCCGGTTGCAGGTCGCGGCCCGAGAAGCACTCTCCGGCCAACGTGCCAAACGTCCAGCGACTGCTCCCAAAGCGAAGGAGCCAGGACCCAAAGACCTAGCTGGCCTGAAGGGGCCCCAGGGGGCCCCCAAGCAGCCCCTCTCCATTTGGGTCTGGGGGCTTTCGTTGGGCCGGGAACCTGGGAGGTACCTGCCCGGTTGCAGGTCGCGGCCCGAGAAGCACTCTCCGGCCAACGTGCCGAACGTCCAGCGACTGCTCCCAAAGCGAAGGAGCCAGGACCCAAAGACCTAGCTGGCCTGAAGGGGCCCCAGGGGGCCCCCAAGCAGCCCCTCTCCATTTGGGTCTGGGGGCTTTCGTTGGGCCGGGAACCTGGGAGGTACCTGCCCGGTTGCAGGTCGCGGCCCGAGAAGCACTCTCCGGCCAACGTGCCAAACGTCCAGCGACTGCTCCCAAAGCGAAGGAGCCAGGACCCAAAGACCTAGCTGGCCTGAAGGGGCCCCAGGGGGCCCCCAAGCAGCCCCTCTCCATTTGGGTCTGGGGGCTTTCGTTGGGCCGGGAACCTGGGAGGTACCTGCCCGGTTGCAGGTCGCGGCCCGAGAAGCACTCTCCGGCCAACATGCCAAACGTCCAGCGACTGCTCCCAAAGCGAAGGAGCCAGGACCCAAAGACCTAGCTGGCCTGAAGGGGCCCCAGGGGGCCCCCAAGAAGCCCCTTTCCATTTGGGTCTGGGGGCTTTCGTTGGGCCGGGAACCTGGGAGGTACCTGCCCGGTTGCAGGTCGCGGCCCGAGAAGCACTCTCCGGCCAACGTGCCGAACGTCCAGCGACTGCTCCCAAAGCGAAGGAGCCAGGACCCAAAGACCTAGCTGGCCTGAAGGGGCCCCAGGGGGCCCCCAAGCAGCCCCTCTCCATTTGGGTCTGGGGGCTTTCGTTGGGCCGGGAACCTGGGAGGTACCTGCCCGGTTGCAGGTCGCGGCCCGAGAAGCACTCTCCGGCCAACGTGCCAAACGTCCAGCGACTGCTCCCAAAGCGAAGGAGCCAGGACCCAAAGACCTAGCTGGCCTGAAGGGGCCCCAGGGGGCCCCCAAGCAGCCCCTCTCCATTTGGGTCTGGGGGCTTTCGTTGGGCCGGGAACCTGGGAGGTACCTGCCCGGTTGCAGGTCGCGGCCCGAGAAGCACTCTCCGGCCAACGTGCCGAACGTCCAGCGACTGCTCCCAAAGCGAAGGAGCCAGGACCCAAAGACCTAGCTGGCCTGAAGGGGCCCCAGGGGGCCCCCAAGCAGCCCCTCTCCATTTGGGTCTGGGGGCTTTCGTTGGGCCGGGAACCTGGGAGGTACCTGCCCGGTTGCAGGTCGCGGCCCGAGAAGCACTCTCCGGCCAACGTGCCAAACGTCCAGCGACTGCTCCCAAAGCGAAGGAGCCAGGACCCAAAGACCTAGCTGGCCTGAAGGGGCCCCAGGGGGCCCCCAAGCAGCCCCTCTCCATTTGGGTCTGGGGGCTTTCGTTGGGCCGGGAACCTGGGAGGTACCTGCCCGGTTGCAGGTCGCGGCCCGAGAAGCACTCTCCGGCCAACATGCCAAACGTCCAGCGACTGCTCCCAAAGCGAAGGAGCCAGGACCCAAAGACCTAGCTGGCCTGAAGGGGCCCCAGGGGGCCCCCAAGAAGCCCCTTTCCATTTGGGTCTGGGGGCTTTCGTTGGGCCGGGAACCTGGGAGGTACCTGCCCGGTTGCAGGTCGCGGCCCGAGAAGCACTCTCCGGCCAACGTGCCGAACGTCCAGCGACTGCTCCCAAAGCGAAGGAGCCAGGACCCAAAGACCTAGCTGGCCTGAAGGGGCCCCAGGGGGCCCCCAAGCAGCCCCTCTCCATTTGGGTCTGGGGGCTTTCGTTGGGCCGGGAACCTGGGAGGTACCTGCCCGGTTGCAGGTCGCGGCCCGAGAAGCACTCTCCGGCCAACGTGCCAAACGTCCAGCGACTGCTCCCAAAGCGAAGGAGCCAGGACCCAAAGACCTAGCTGGCCTGAAGGGGCCCCAGGGGGCCCCCAAGCAGCCCCTCTCCATTTGGGTCTGGGGGCTTTCGTTGGGCCGGGAACCTGGGAGGTACCTGCCCGGTTGCAGGTCGCGGCCCGAGAAGCACTCTCCGGCCAACATGCCAAACGTCCAGCGACTGCTCCCAAAGCGAAGGAGCCAGGACCCAAAGACCTAGCTGGCCTGAAGGGGCCCCAGGGGGCCCCCAAGAAGCCCCTTTCCATTTGGGTCTGGGGGCTTTCGTTGGGCCGGGAACCTGGGAGGTACCTGCCCGGTTGCAGGTCGCGGCCCGAGAAGCACTCTCCGGCCAACGTGCCGAACGTCCAGCGACTGCTCCCAAAGCGAAGGAGCCAGGACCCAAAGACCTAGCTGGCCTGAAGGGGCCCCAGGGGGCCCCCAAGCAGCCCCTCTCCATTTGGGTCTGGGGGCTTTCGTTGGGCCGGGAACCTGGGAGGTACCTGCCCGGTTGCAGGTCGCGGCCCGAGAAGCACTCTCCGGCCAACGTGCCAAACGTCCAGCGACTGCTCCCAAAGCGAAGGAGCCAGGACCCAAAGACCTAGCTGGCCTGAAGGGGCCCCAGGGGGCCCCCAAGCAGCCCCTCTCCATTTGGGTCTGGGGGCTTTCGTTGGGCCGGGAACCTGGGAGGTACCTGCCCGGTTGCAGGTCGCGGCCCGAGAAGCACTCTCCGGCCAACGTGCCGAACATCCAGCGACTGCTCCCAAAGCGAAGGAGCCAGGACCCAAAGACCTAGCTGGCCTGAAGGGGCCCCAGGGGGCCCCCAAGCAGCCCCTCTCCATTTGGGTCTGGGGGCTTTCGTTGGGCCGGGAACCTGGGAGGTACCTGCCCGGTTGCAGGTCGCGGCCCGAGAAGCACTCTCCGGCCAACGTGCCAAACGTCCAGCGACTGCTCCCAAAGCGAAGGAGCCAGGACCCAAAGACCTAGCTGGCCTGAAGGGGCCCCAGGGGGCCCCCAAGCAGCCCCTCTCCATTTGGGTCTGGGGGCTTTCGTTGGGCCGGGAACCTGGGAGGTACCTGCCCGGTTGCAGGTCGCGGCCCAAGAAGCACTCTCCGGCCAACGTGCCAAACGTCCAGCGACTGCTCCCAAAGCGAAGGAGCCAGGACCCAAAGACCTAGCTGGCCTGAAGGGGCCCCAGGGGGCCCCCAAGCAGCCCCTCTCCATTTGGGTCTGGGGGCTTTCGTTGGGCCGGGAACCTGGGAGGTACCTGCCCGGTTGCAGGTCGCGGCCCGAGAAGCACTCTCCGGCCAACGTGCCAAACGTCCAGCGACTGCTCCCAAAGCGAAGGAGCCAGGACCCAAAGACCTAGCTGGCCTGAAGGGGCCCCAGGGGGCCCCCAAGCAGCCCCTCTCCATTTGGGTCTGGGGGCTTTCGTTGGGCCGGGAACCTGGGAGGTACCTGCCCGGTTGCAGGTCGCGGCCCGAGAAGCACTCTCCGGCCAACGTGCCAAACGTCCAGCGACTGCTCCCAAAGCGAAGGAGCCAGGACCCAAAGACCTAGCTGGCCTGAAGGAGCCCCAGGGGGCCCCCAAGCAGCCCCTCTCCATTTGGGTCTGGGGGCTTTCGTTGGGCCGGGAACCTGGGAGGTACCTGCCCGGTTGCAGGTCGCGGCCCGAGAAGCACTCTCCGGCCAACGTGCCGAACGTCCAGCGACTGCTCCCAAAGCGAAGGAGCCAGGACCCAAAGACCTAGCTGGCCTGAAGGGGCCCCAGGGGGCCCCCAAGCAGCCCCTCTCCATTTGGGTCTGGGGGCTTTCGTTGGGCCGGGAACCTGGGAGGTACCTGCCCGGTTGCAGGTCGCGGCCCTAGAAGCACTCTCCGGCCAACGTGCCAAACGTCCAGCGACTGCTCCCAAAGCGAAGGAGCCAGGACCCAAAGACCTAGCTGGCCTGAAGGGGCCCCAGGGGGCCCCCAAGCAGCCCCTCTCCATTTGGGTCTGGGGGCTTTCGTTGGGCCGGGAACCTGGGAGGTACCTGCCCGGTTGCAGGTCGCGGCCCGAGAAGCACTCTCCGGCCAATGTGCCCAACGTCCAGCGACTGCTCCCAAAGCGAAGGAGCCAGGACCCAAAGACCTAGCTGGCCTGAAGGGGCCCCAGGGGGCCCCAAGCAGCCCCTCTCCATTTGGGTCTGGGGGCTTTCGTTGGGCCGGGAACCTGGGAGGTACCTGCCCGGTTGCAGGTCGCGGCCCGAGAAGCACTCTCCGGCCAACGTGCCAAACGTCCAGCGACTGCTCCCAAAGCGAAGGAGCCAGGACCCAAAGACCTAGCTGGCCTGAAGGGGCCCCAGGGGGCCCCCAAGCAGCCCCTCTCCATTTGGGTCTGGGGGCTTTCGTTGGGCCGGGAACCTGGGAGGTACCTGCCCGGTTGCAGGTCGCGGCCCGAGAAGCACTCTCCGGCCAACGTGCCGAACATCCAGCGACTGCTCCCAAAGCGAAGGAGCCAGGACCCAAAGACCTAGCTGGCCTGAAGGGGCCCCAGGGGGCCCCCAAGCAGCCCCTCTCCATTTGGGTCTGGGGGCTTTCGTTGGGCCGGGAACCTGGGAGGTACCTGCCCGGTTGCAGGTCGCGGCCCGAGAAGCACTCTCCGGCCAACGTGCCAAACGTCCAGCGACTGCTCCCAAAGCGAAGGAGCCAGGACCCAAAGACCTAGCTGGCCTGAAGGGGCCCCAGGGGGCCCCCAAGCAGCCCCTCTCCATTTGGGTCTGGGGGCTTTCGTTGGGCCGGGAACCTGGGAGGTACCTGCCCGGTTGCAGGTCGCGGCCCAAGAAGCACTCTCCGGCCAACGTGCCAAACGTCCAGCGACTGCTCCCAAAGCGAAGGAGCCAGGACCCAAAGACCTAGCTGGCCTGAAGGGGCCCAGGGGGCCCCCAAGCAGCCCCTCTCCATTTGGGTCTGGGGGCTTTCGTTGGGCCGGGAACCTGGGAGGTACCTGCCCGGTTGCAGGTCGCGGCCCGAGAAGCACTCTCCGGCCAACGTGCCAAACGTCCAGCGACTGCTCCCAAAGCGAAGGAGCCAGGACCCAAAGACCTAGCTGGCCTGAAGGGGCCCCAGGGGGCCCCCAAGCAGCCCCTCTCCATTTGGGTCTGGGGGCTTTCGTTGGGCCGGGAACCTGGGAGGTACCTGCCCGGTTGCAGGTCGCGGCCCGAGAAGCACTCTCCGGCCAACGTGCCAAACGTCCAGCGACTGCTCCCAAAGCGAAGGAGCCAGGACCCAAAGACCTAGCTGGCCTGAAGGAGCCCCAGGGGGCCCCCAAGCAGCCCCTCTCCATTTGGGTCTGGGGGCTTTCGTTGGGCCGGGAACCTGGGAGGTACCTGCCCGGTTGCAGGTCGCGGCCCGAGAAGCACTCTCCGGCCAACGTGCCGAACGTCCAGCGACTGCTCCCAAAGCGAAGGAGCCAGGACCCAAAGACCTAGCTGGCCTGAAGGGGCCCCAGGGGGCCCCCAAGCAGCCCCTCTCCATTTGGGTCTGGGGGCTTTCGTTGGGCCGGGAACCTGGGAGGTACCTGCCCGGTTGCAGGTCGCGGCCCTAGAAGCACTCTCCGGCCAACGTGCCAAACGTCCAGCGACTGCTCCCAAAGCGAAGGAGCCAGGACCCAAAGACCTAGCTGGCCTGAAGGGGCCCCAGGGGGCCCCCAAGCAGCCCCTCTCCATTTGGGTCTGGGGGCTTTCGTTGGGCCGGGAACCTGGGAGGTACCTGCCCGGTTGCAGGTCGCGGCCCGAGAAGCACTCTCCGGCCAATGTGCCCAACGTCCAGCGACTGCTCCCAAAGCGAAGGAGCCAGGACCCAAAGACCTAGCTGGCCTGAAGGGGCCCCAGGGGGCCCCCAAGCAGCCCCACTCCATTTGGGTCTGGGGGCTTTTGTTGGGCCGGGAACCTGGGAGGTACCTGCCCGGTTGCAGGTCGCGGCCCGAGAAGCACTCTCCGGCCAACGTGCCGAACGTCCAGCGACTGCTCCCAAAGCGAAGGAGCCAGGACCCAAAGACCTAGCTGGCCTGAAGGGGCCCCAGGGGGCCCCCAAGCAGCCCCTCTCCATTTGGGTCTGGGGGCTTTCGTTGGGCCGGGAACCTGGGAGGTACCTGCCCGGTTGCAGGTCGCGGCCCGAGAAGCACTCTCCGGCCAACGTGCCAAACGTCCAGCGACTGCTCCCAAAGCGAAGGAGCCAGGACCCAAAGACCTAGCTGGCCTGAAGGGGCCCCAGGGGGCCCCCAAGCAGCCCCTCTCCATTTGGGTCTGGGGGCTTTCGTTGGGCCGGGAACCTGGGAGGTACCTGCCCCGTTGCAGGTCGCGGCCCGAGAAGCACTCTCCGGCCAACGTGCCGAACGTCCAGCGACTGCTCCCAAAGCGAAGGAGCCAGGACCCAAAGACCTAGCTGGCCTGAAGGGGCCCCAGGGGGCCCCCAAGCAGCCCCTCTCCATTTGGGTCTGGGGGCTTTCGTTGGGCCGGGAACCTGGGAGGTACCTGCCCGGTTGCAGGTCGCGGCCCGAGAAGCACTCTCCGGCCAACGTGCCAAACGTCCTGCGACTGCTCCCAAAGCGAAGGAGCCAGGACCCAAAGACCTAGCTGGCCTGAAGGGGCCCCAGGGGGCCCCCAAGCAGCCCCTCTCCATTTGGGTCTGGGGGCTTTCGTTGGGCCGGGAACCTGGGAGGTACCTGCCCGGTTGCAGGTCGCGGCCCGAGAAGCACTCTCCGGCCAACGTGCCGAACGTCCAGAGACTGCTCCCAAAGCGAAGGAGCCAGGACCCAAAGACCTAGCTGGCCTGAAGGGGCCCCAGGGGGCCCCCAAGCAGCCCCTCTCCATTTGGGTCTGGGGGCTTTCGTTGGGCCGGGAACCTGGGAGGTACCTGCCCGGTTGCAGGTCGCGGCCCGAGAAGCACTCTCCGGCCAACGTGCCAAACGTCCAGCGACTGCTCCCAAAGCGAAGGAGCCAGGACCCAAAGACCTAGCTGGCCTGAAGGGGCCCCAGGGGGCCCCCAAGCAGCCCCTCTCCATTTGGGTCTGGGGGCTTTCGTTGGGCCGGGAACCTGGGAGGTACCTGCCCGGTTGCAGGTCGCGGCCCGAGAAGCACTCTCCGGCCAACGTGCCGAACGTCCAGCGACTGCTCCCAAAGCGAAGGAGCCAGGACCCAAAGACCTAGCTGGCCTGAAGGGGCCCCAGGGGGCCCCCAAGCAGCCCCTCTCCATTTGGGTCTGGGGGCTTTCGTTGGGCCGGGAACCTGGGAGGTACCTGCCCGGTTGCAGGTCGCGGCCCGAGAAGCACTCTCCGGCCAACGTGCCAAACGTCCAGCGACTGCTCCCAAAGCGAAGGAGCCAGGACCCAAAGACCTAGCTGGCCTGAAGGGGCCCCAGGGGGCCCCCAAGCAGCCCCTCTCCATTTGGGTCTGGGGGCTTTCGTTGGGCCGGGAACCTGGGAGGTACCTGCCCGGTTGCAGGTCGCGGCCCGAGAAGCACTCTCCGGCCAACGTGCCGAACGTCCAGCGACTGCTCCCAAAGCGAAGGAGCCAGGACCCAAAGACCTAGCTGGCCTGAAGGGGCCCCAGGGGGCCCCCAAGCAGCCCCTCTCCATTTGGGTCTGGGGGCTTTCGTTGGGCCGGGAACCTGGGAGGTACCTGCCCGGTTGCAGGTCGCGGCCCGAGAAGCACTCTCCGGCCAACGTGCCAAACGTCCAGCGACTGCTCCCAAAGCGAAGGAGCCAGGACCCAAAGACCTAGCTGGCCTGAAGGGGCCCCAGGGGGCCCCCAAGCAGCCCCTCTCCATTTGGGTCTGGGGGCTTTCGTTGGGCCGGGAACCTGGGAGGTACCAGCCCGGTTGCAGGTCGCGGCCCGAGAAGCACTCTCCGGCCAACATGCCAAACGTCCAGCGACTGCTCCCAAAGCGAAGGAGCCAGGACCCAAAGACCTAGCTGGCCTGAAGGGGCCCCAGGGGGCCCCCAAGAAGCCCCTTTCCATTTGGGTCTGGGGGCTTTCGTTGGGCCGGGAACCTGGGAGGTACCTGCCCGGTTGCAGGTCGCGGCCCGAGAAGCACTCTCCGGCCAACGTGCCGAACGTCCAGCGACTGCTCCCAAAGCGAAGGAGCCAGGACCCAAAGACCTAGCTGGCCTGAAGGGGCCCCAGGGGGCCCCCAAGCAGCCCCTCTCCATTTGGGTCTGGGGGCTTTCGTTGGGCCGGGAACCTGGGAGGTACCTGCCCGGTTGCAGGTCGCGGCCCGAGAAGCACTCTCCGGCCAACGTGCCAAACGTCCAGCGACTGCTCCCAAAGCGAAGGAGCCAGGACCCAAAGACCTAGCTGGCCTGAAGGGGCCCCAGGGGGCCCCCAAGCAGCCCCTCTCCATTTGGGTCTGGGGGCTTTCGTTGGGCCGGGAACCTGGGAGGTACCTGCCCGGTTGCAGGTCGCGGCCCGAGAAGCACTCTCCGGCCAACGTGCCAAACGTCCAGCGACTGCTCCCAAAGCGAAGGAGCCAGGACCCAAAGACCTAGCTGGCCTGAAGGGGCCCCAGGGGGCCCCCAAGCAGCCCCTCTCCATTTGGGTCTGGGGGCTTTCGTTGGGCCGGGAACCTGGGAGGTACCTGCCCGGTTGCAGGTCGCGGCCCGAGAAGCACTCTCCGGCCAACATGCCAAACGTCCAGCGACTGCTCCCAAAGCGAAGGAGCCAGGACCCAAAGACCTAGCTGGCCTGAAGGGGCCCCAGGGGGCCCCCAAGCAGGCCCTCTCCATTTGGGTCTGGGGGCTTTCGTTGGGCCGGGAACCTGGGAGGTACCTGCCCGGTTGCAGGTCGCGGCCCGAGAAGCACTCTCCGGCCAACGTGCCAAACGTCCAGCGACTGCTCCCAAAGCGAAGGAGCCAGGACCCAAAGACCTAGCTGGCCTGAAGGGGCCCCAGGGGGCCCCCAAGCAGCCCCTCTCCATTTGGGTCTGGGGGCTTTCGTTGGGCCGGGAACCTGGGAGGTACCTGCCCGGTTGCAGGTCGCGGCCCGAGAAGCACTCTCCGGCCAATGTGCCCAACGTCCAGCGACTGCTCCCAAAGCGAAGGAGCCAGGACCCAAAGACCTAGCTGGCCTGAAGGGGCCCCAGGGGGCCCCCAAGCAGCCCCACTCCATTTGGGTCTGGGGGCTTTTGTTGGGCCGGGAACCTGGGAGGTACCTGCCCGGTTGCAGGTCGCGGCCCGAGAAGCACTCTCCGGCCAACGTGCCGAACGTCCAGCGACTGCTCCCAAAGCGAAGGAGCCAGGACCCAAAGACCTAGCTGGCCTGAAGGGGCCCCAGGGGGCCCCCAAGCAGCCCCTCTCCATTTGGGTCTGGGGGCTTTCGTTGGGCCGGGAACCTGGGAGGTACCTGCCCGGTTGCAGGTCGCGGCCCGAGAAGCACTCTCCGGCCAACGTGCCAAACGTCCAGCGACTGCTCCCAAAGCGAAGGAGCCAGGACCCAAAGACCTAGCTGGCCTGAAGGGGCCCCAGGGGGCCCCCAAGCAGCCCCTCTCCATTTGGGTCTGGGGGCTTTCGTTGGGCCGGGAACCTGGGAGGTACCTGCCCGGTTGCAGGTCGCGGCCCGAGAAGCACTCTCCGGCCAACGTGCCGAACGTCCAGCGACTGCTCCCAAAGCGAAGGAGCCAGGACCCAAAGACCTAGCTGGCCTGAAGGGGCCCCAGGGGGCCCCCAAGCAGCCCCTCTCCATTTGGGTCTGGGGGCTTTCGTTGGGCCGGGAACCTGGGAGGTACCTGCCCGGTTGCAGGTCGCGGCCCGAGAAGCACTCTCCGGCCAACGTGCCAAACGTCCTGCGACTGCTCCCAAAGCGAAGGAGCCAGGACCCAAAGACCTAGCTGGCCTGAAGGGGCCCCAGGGGGCCCCCAAGCAGCCCCTCTCCATTTGGGTCTGGGGGCTTTCGTTGGGCCGGGAACCTGGGAGGTACCTGCCCGGTTGCAGGTCGCGGCCCGAGAAGCACTCTCCGGCCAACGTGCCGAACGTCCAGCGACTGCTCCCAAAGCGAAGGAGCCAGGACCCAAAGACCTAGCTGGCCTGAAGGGGCCCCAGGGGGCCCCCAAGCAGCCCCTCTCCATTTGGTTCTGGGGGCTTTCGTTGGGCCGGGAACCTGGGAGGTACCTGCCCGGTTGCAGGTCGCGGCCCGAGAAGCACTCTCCGGCCAACGTGCCAAACGTCCAGCGACTGCTCCCAAAGCGAAGGAGCCAGGACCCAAAGACCTAGCTGGCCTGAAGGGGCCCCAGGGGGCCCCCAAGCAGCCCCTCTCCATTTGGGTCTGGGGGCTTTCGTTGGGCCGGGAACCTGGGAGGTACCTGCCCGGTTGCAGGTCGCGGCCCGAGAAGCACTCTCCGGCCAACGTGCCAAACGTCCAGCGACTGCTCCCAAAGCGAAGGAGCCAGGACCCAAAGACCTAGCTGGCCTGAAGGGGCCCCAGGTGGCCCCCAAGCAGCCCCACTCCATTTGGGTTTGGGGGCTTTTGTTGGGCCGGGAACCTGGGAGGTACCTGCCCGGTTGCAGGTCGCGGCCCGAGAAGCACTCTCCGGCCAACGTGCCGAACGTCCAGCGACTGCTCCCAAAGCGAAGGAGCCAGGACCCAAAGACCTAGCTGGCCTGAAGGGGCCCCAGGGGGCCCCCAAGCAGCCCCTCTCCATTTGGGTCTGGGGGCTTTCGTTGGGCCGGGAACCTGGGAGGTACCTGCCCGGTTGCAGGTCGCGGCCCGAGAAGCACTCTCTGGCCAACGTGCCAAACGTCCAGCGACTGCTCCCAAAGCGAAGGAGCCAGGACCCAAAGACCTAGCTGGCCTGAAGGGGCCCCAGGGGGCCCCCAAGCAGCCCCTCTCCATTTGGGTCTGGGGGCTTTCGTTGGGCCGGGAACCTGGGAGGTACCTGCCCGGTTGCAGGTCGCGGCCCGAGAAGCACTCTCCGGCCAACGTGCCGAACGTCCAGCGACTGCTCCCAAAGCGAAGGAGCCAGGACCCAAAGACCTAGCTGGCCTGAAGGGGCCCCAGGGGACCCCCAAGCAGCCCCTCTCCATTTGGGTCTGGGGGCTTTCGTTGGGCCGGGAACCTGGGAGGTACCTGCCCGGTTGCAGGTCGCGGCCCGAGAAGCACTCTCCGGCCAACGTGCCAAACGTCCTGCGACTGCTCCCAATGCGAAGGAGCCAGGACCCAAAGACCTAGCTGGCCTGAAGGGGCCCCAGGGGGCCCCCAAGCAGCCCCTCTCCATTTGGGTCTGGGGGCTTTCGTTGGGCCGGGAACCTGGGAGGTACCTGCCCGGTTGCAGGTCGCGGCCCGAGAAGCACTCTCCGGCCAACGTGCCGAACGTCCAGCGACTGCTCCCAAAGCGAAGGAGCCAGGACCCAAAGACCTAGCTGGCCTGAAGGGGCCCCAGGGGGCCCCCAAGCAGCCCCTCTCCATTTGGGTCTGGGGGCTTTCGTTGGGCCGGGAACCTGGGAGGTACCTGCCCGGTTGCAGGTCGCGGCCCGAGAAGCACTCTCCGGCCAACGTGCCAAACGTCCAGCGACTGCTCCCAAAGCGAAGGAGCCAGGACCCAAAGACCTAGCTGGCCTGAAGGGGCCCCAGGGGGCCCCCAAGCAGCCCCTCTCCATTTGGGTCTGGGGGCTTTCGTTGGGCCGGGAACCTGGGAGGTACCTGCCCGGTTGCAGGTCGCGGCCCGAGAAGCACTCTCCGGCCAACGTGCCAAACGTCCAGCGACTGCTCCCAAAGCGAAGGAGCCAGGACCCAAAGACCTAGCTGGCCTGAAGGGGCCCCAGGGGGCCCCCAAGCAGCCCCTCTCCATTTGGGTCTGGGGGCTTTCGTTGGGCCGGGAACCTGGGAGGTACCTGCCCGGTTGCAGGTCGCGGCCCGAGAAGCACTCTCCGGCCAATGTGCCCAACGTTCAGCGACTGCTCCCAAAGCGAAGGAGCCAGGACCCAAAGACCTAGCTGGCCTGAAGGGGCCCCAGGGGGCCCCCAAGCAGCCCCACTCCATTTGGGTCTGGGGGCTTTTGTTGGGCCGGGAACCTGGGAGGTACCTGCCCGGTTGCAGGTCGCGGCCCGAGAAGCACTCTCCGGCCAACGTGCCGAACGTCCAGCGACTGCTCCCAAAGCGAAGGAGCCAGGACCCAAAGACCTAGCTGGCCTGAAGGGGCCCCAGGGGGCCCCCAAGCAGCCCCTCTCCATTTGGGTCTGGGGGCTTTCGTTGGGCCGGGAACCTGGGAGGTACCTGCCCGGTTGCAGGTCGCGGCCCGAGAAGCACTCTCCGGCCAACGTGCCAAACGTCCAGCGACTGCTCCCAAAGCGAAGGAGCCAGGACCCAAAGACCTAGCTGGCCTGAAGGGGCCCCAGGGGGACCCCAAGCAGCCCCTCTCCATTTGGGTCTGGGGGCTTTCGTTGGGCCGGGAACCTGGGAGGTACCTGCCCGGTTGCAGGTCGCGGCCCGAGAAGCACTCTCCGGCCAACGTGCCGAACGTCCAGCGACTGCTCCCAAAGCGAAGGAGCCAGGACCCAAAGACCTAGCTGGCCTGAAGGGGCCCCAGGGGGCCCCCAAGCAGCCCCTCTCCATTTGGGTCTGGGGGCTTTCGTTGGGCCGGGAACCTGGGAGGTACCTGCCCGGTTGCAGGTCGCGGCCCGAGAAGCACTCTCCGGCCAACGTGCCAAACGTCCTGCGACTGCTCCCAAAGCGAAGGAGCCAGGACCCAAAGACCTAGCTGGCCTGAAGGGGCCCCAGGGGGCCCCCAAGCAGCCCCTCTCCATTTGGGTCTGGGGGCTTTCGTTGGGCCGGGAACCTGGGAGGTACCTGCCCGGTTGCAGGTCGCGGCCCGAGAAGCACTCTCCGGCCAACGTGCCGAACGTCCAGCGACTGCTCCCAAAGCGAAGGAGCCAGGACCCAAAGACCTAGCTGGCCTGAAGGGGCCCCAGGGGGCCCCCAAGCAGCCCCTCTCCATTTGGGTCTGGGGGCTTTCGTTGGGCCGGGAACCTGGGAGGTACCTGCCCGGTTGCAGGTCGCGGCCCGAGAAGCACTCTCCGGCCAACATGCCAAACGTCCTGCGACTGCTCCCAAAGCGAAGGAGCCAGGACCCAAAGACCTAGCTGGCCTGAAGGGGCCCCAGGGGGCCCCCAAGCAGCCCCTCTCCATTTGGGTCTGGGGGCTTTCGTTGGGCCGGGAACCTGGGAGGTACCTGCCCGGTTGCAGGTCGCGGCCCGAGAAGCACTCTCCGGCCAACGTGCCGAACGTCCAGCGACTGCTCCCAAAGCGAAGGAGCCAGGACCCAAAGACCTAGCTGGCCTGAAGGGGCCCCAGGGGGCCCCCAAGCAGCCCCTCTCCATTTGGGTCTGGGGGCTTTCGTTGGGCCGGGAACCTGGGAGGTACCTGCCCGGTTGCAGGTCGCGGCCCGAGAAGCACTCTCCGGCCAACGTGCCAAACGTCCAGCGACTGCTCCCAAAGCGAAGGAGCCAGGACCCAAAGACCTAGCTGGCCTGAAGGGGCCCCAGGGGGCCCCCAAGCAGCCCCTCTCCATTTGGGTCTGGGGGCTTTCGTTGGGCCGGGAACCTGGGAGGTACCTGCCCGGTTGCAGGTCGCGGCCCGAGAAGCACTCTCCGGCCAACGTGCCGAACGTCCAGCGACTGCTCCCAAAGCGAAGGAGCCAGGACCCAAAGACCTAGCTGGCCTGAAGGGGCCCCAGGGGACCCCCAAGCAGCCCCTCTCCATTTGGGTCTGGGGGCTTTCGTTGGGCCGGGAACCTGGGAGGTACCTGCCCGGTTGCAGGTCGCGGCCCGAGAAGCACTCTCCGGCCAACGTGCCGAACGTCCAGCGACTGCTCCCAAAGCGAAGGAGCCAGGACCCAAAGACCTAGCTGGCCTGAAGGGGCCCCAGGGGGCCCCCAAGCAGCCCCTCTCCATTTGGGTCTGGGGGCTTTCGTTGGGCCGGGAACCTGGGAGGTACCTGCCCGGTTGCAGGTCGCGGCCCGAGAAGCACTCTCCGGCCAACGTGCCAAACGTCCAGCGACTGCTCCCAAAGCGAAGGAGCCAGGACCCAAAGACCTAGCTGGCCTGAAGGGGCCCCAGGGGGCCCCCAAGCAGCCCCTCTCCATTTGGGTCTGGGGGCTTTCGTTGGGCCGGGAACCTGGGAGGTACCTGCCCGGTTGCAGGTCGCGGCCCGAGAAGCACTCTCCGGCCAACGTGCCAAACGTCCAGCGACTGCTCCCAAAGCGAAGGAGCCAGGACCCAAAGACCTAGCTGGCCTGAAGGGGCCCCAGGGGGCCCCCAAGCAGCCCCTCTCCATTTGGGTCTGGGGGCTTTCGTTGGGCCGGGAACCTGGGAGGTACCTGCCCGGTTGCAGGTCGCGGCCCGAGAAGCACTCTCCGGCCAATGTGCCAAACGTCCAGCGACTGCTCCCAAAGCGAAGGAGCCAGGACCCAAAGACCTAGCTGGCCTGAAGGGGCCCCAGGGGGCCCCCAAGCAGCCCCACTCCATTTGGGTCTGGGGGCTTTTGTTGGGCCGGGAACCTGGGAGGTACCTGCCCGGTTGCAGGTTGCGGCCCGAGAAGCACTCTCCGGCCAACGTGCCGAACGTCCAGCGACTGCTTCCAAAGCGAAGGAGCCAGGACCCAAAGACCTAGCTGGCCTGAAGGGGCCCCAGGGGGCCCCCAAGCAGCCCCTCTCCATTTGGGTCTGGGGGCTTTCGTTGGGCCGGGAACCTGGGAGGTACCTGCCCGGTTGCAGGTCGCGGCCCGAGAAGCACTCTCCGGCCAACGTGCCAAACGTCCAGCGACTGCTCCCAAAGCGAAGGAGCCAGGACCCAAAGACCTAGCTGGCCTGAAGGGGCCCCAGGGGGCCCCCAAGCAGCCCCTCTCCATTTGGGTCTGGGGGCTTTCGTTGGGCCGGGAACCTGGGAGGTACCTGCCCGGTTGCAGGTCGCGGCCCGAGAAGCACTCTCCGGCCAACGTGCCGAACGTCCAGCGACTGCTCCCAAAGCGAAGGAGCCAGGACCCAAAGACCTAGCTGGCCTGAAGGGGCCCCAGGGGGCCCCCAAGCAGCCCCTCTCCATTTGGGTCTGGGGGCTTTCGTTGGGCCGGGAACCTGGGAGGTACCTGCCCGGTTGCAGTTCGCGGCCCGAGAAGCACTCTCCGGCCAACGTGCCAAACGTCCTGCGACTGCTCCCAAAGCGAAGGAGCCAGGACCCAAAGACCTAGCTGGCCTGAAGGGGCCCCAGGGGGCCCCCAAGCAGCCCCTCTCCATTTGGGTCTGGGGGCTTTCGTTGGGCCGGGAACCTGGGAGGTACCTGCCCGGTTGCAGGTCGCGGCCCGAGAAGCACTCTCCGGCCAACATGCCGAACGTCCAGCGACTGATCCCAAAGCGAAGGAGCCAGGACCCAAAGACCTAGCTGGCCTGAAGGGGCCCCAGGGGGCCCCCAAGCAGCCCCTCTCCATTTGGGTCTGGGGGCTTTCGTTGGGCCGGGAACCTGGGAGGTACCTGCCCGGTTGCAGGTCGCGGCCCGAGAAGCACTCTCCGGCCAACGTGCCAAACGTCCAGCGACTGCTCCCAAAGCGAAGGAGCCAGGACCCAAAGACCTAGCTGGCCTGAAGGGGCCCCAGGGGGCCCCCAAGCAGCCCCTCTCCATTTGGGTCTGGGGGCTTTCGTTGGGCCGGGAACCTGGGAGGTACCTGCCCGGTTGCAGGTCGCGGCCCGAGAAGCACTCTCCGGCCAACGTGCCAAACGTCCAGCGACTGCTGCCAAAGCGAAGGAGCCAGGACCCAAAGACCTAGCTGGCCGGAAGGGGCCCCAGGGGGCCCCCAAGCAGCCCCTCTCCATTTGGGTCTGGGGGCTTTCGTTGGGCCGGGAACCTGGGAGGTACCTGCCCGGTTGCAGGTCGCGGCCCGAGAAGCACTCTCCGGCCAACGTGCCGAACGTCCAGCGACTGCTCCCAAAGCGAAGGAGCCAGGACCCAAAGACCTAGCTGGCCTGAAGGGGCCCCAGGGGGCCCCCAAGCAGCCCCTCTCCATTTGGGTCTGGGGGCTTTCGTTGGGCCGGGAACCTGGGAGGTACCTGCCCGGTTGCAGGTCGCGGCCCGAGAAGCACTCTCCGGCCAACGTGCCAAACGTCCAGCGACTGCTCCCAAAGCGAAGGAGCCAGGACCCAAAGACCTAGCTGGCCTGAAGGGGCCCCAGGGGGCCCCCAAGCAGCCCCTCTCCATTTGGGTCTGGGGGCTTTCGTTGGGCCGGGAACCTGGGAGGTACCTGCCCGGTTGCAGGTCGCGGCCCGAGAAGCACTCTCCGGCCAACGTGCCGAACGTCCAGCGACTGCTCCCAAAGCGAAGGAGCCAGGACCCAAAGACCTAGCTGGCCTGAAGGGGCCCCAGGGGGCCCCCAAGCAGCCCCTCTCCATTTGGGTCTGGGGGCTTTCGTTGGGCCGGGAACCTGGGAGGTACCTGCCCGGTTGCAGGTCGCGGCCAGAGAAGCACTCTCCGGCCAACGTGCCAAACGTCCAGCGACTGCTCCCAAAGCGAAGGAGCCAGGACCCAAAGACCTAGCTGGCCTGAAGGGGCCCCAGGGGGCCCCCAAGCAGCCCCTCTCCATTTGGGTCTGGGGGCTTTCATTGGGCCGGGAACCTGGGAGGTACCTGCCCGGTTGCAGGTCGCGGCCCGAGAAGCACTCTCCGGCCAACGTGCCAAACGTCCAGCGACTGCTCCCAAAGCGAAGGAGCCAGGACCCAAAGACCTAGCTGGCCTGAAGGGGCCCCAGGGGGCCCCCAAGCAGCCCCTCTCCATTTGGGTCTGGGGGCTTTCGTTGGGCCGGGAACCTGGGAGGTACCTGCCCGGTTGCAGGTCGCGGCCCGAGAAGCACTCTCCGGCCAACGTGCCGAACGTCCAGCGACTGCTCCCAAAGCGAAGGAGCCAGGACCCAAAGAACTAGCTGGCCTGAAGGGGCCCCAGGGGGCCCCCAAGCAGCCCCTCTCCATTTGGGTCTGGGGGCTTTCGTTGGGCCGGGAACCTGGGAGGTACCTGCCCGGTTGCAGGTCGCGGCCCGAGAAGCACTCTCCGGCCAACGTGCCAAACGTCCTGCGACTGCTCCCAAAGCGAAGGAGCCAGGACCCAAAGACCTAGCTGGCCTGAAGGGGCCCCAGGGGGCCCCCAAGCAGCCCCTCTCCATTTGGGTCTGGGGGCTTTCGTTGGGCCGGGAACCTGGGAGGTACCTGCCCGGTTGCAGGTCGCGGCCCGAGAAGCACTCTCCGGCCAACGTGCCAAACGTCCAGCGACTGCTCCCAAAGCGAAGGAGCCAGGACCCAAAGACCTAGCTGGCCTGAAGGGGCTCCAGGGTGCCCCCAAGCAGCCCCTCTCCATTTGGGTCTGGGGGCTTTCGTTGGGCCGGGAACCTGGGAGGTACCTGCCCGGTTGCAGGTCGCGGCCCGAGAAGCACTCTCCGGCCAACGTGCCAAACGTCCAGCGACTGCTCCCAAAGCGAAGGAGCCAGGACCCAAAGACCTAGCTGGCCTGAAGGGGCCCCAGGGGGCCCCCAAGCAGCCCCTCTCCATTTGGGTCTGGGGGCTTTCGTTGGGCCGGGAACCTGGGAGGTACCTGCCCGGTTGCAGGTCGCGGCCCGAGAAGCACTCTCCGGCCAACGTGCCGAACGTCCAGCGACTGCTCCCAAAGCGAAGGAGCCAGGACCCAAAGACCTAGCTGGCCTGAAGGGGCCCCAGGGGGCCCCCAAGCAGCCCCTCTCCATTTGGGTCTGGGGGCTTTCGTTGGGCTGGGAACCTGGGAGGTACCTGCCCGGTTGCAGGTCGCGGCCCGAGAAGCACTCTCCGGCCAACGTGCCAAACGTCCAGCGACTGCTCCCAAAGCGAAGGAGCCAGGACCCAAAGACCTAGCTGGCCTGAAGGGGCCCCAGGGGGCCCCCAAGCAGCCCCTCTCCATTTGGGTCTGGGGGCTTTCGTTGGGCCGGGAACCTGGGAGGTACCTGCCCGGTTGCAGGTCGCGGCCAGAGAAGCACTCTCCGGCCAACGTGCCAAACGTCCAGCGACTGCTCCCAAAGCGAAGGAGCCAGGACCCAAAGACCTAGCTGGCCTGAAGGGGCCCCAGGGGGCCCCCAAGCAGCCCCTCTCCATTTGGGTCTGGGGGCTTTCGTTGGGCCGGGAACCTGGGAGGTACCTGCCCGGTTGCAGGTCGCGGCCCGAGAAGCACTCTCCGGCCAACGTGCCGAACGTCCAGCGACTGCTCCCAAAGCGAAGGAGCCAGGACCCAAAGACCTAGCTGGCCTGAAGGGGCCCCAGGGGGCCCCCAAGCAGCCCCTCTCCATTTGGGTCTGGGGGCTTTCGTTGGGCCGGGAACCTGGGAGGTACCTGCCCGGTTGCAGGTCGCGGCCCGAGAAGCACTCTCCGGCCAACGTGCCGAACGTCCAGCGACTGCTCCCAAAGCGAAGGAGCCAGGACCCAAAGACCTAGCTGGCCTGAAGGGGCCCCAGGGGGCCCCCAAGCAGCCCCTCTCCATTTGGGTCTGGGGGCTTTCGTTGGGCCGGGAACCTGGGAGGTACCTGCCCGGTTGCAGGTCGCGGCCCGAGAAGCACTCTCCGGCCAACGTGCCAAACGTCCTGCGACTGCTCCCAAAGCGAAGGAGCCAGGACCCAAAGACCTAGCTGGCCTGAAGGGGCCCCAGGGGGCCCCCAAGCAGCCCCTCTCCATTTGGGTCTGGGGGCTTTCGTTGGGCCGGGAACCTGGGAGGTACCTGCCCGGTTGCAGGTCGCGGCCCGAGAAGCACTCTCCGGCCAACGTGCCAAACGTCCAGCGACTGCTCCCAAAGCGAAGGAGCCAGGACCCAAAGACCTAGCTGGCCTGAAGGGGCCCCAGGGTGCCCCCAAGCAGCCCCTCTCCATTTGGGTCTGGGGGCTTTCGTTGGGCCGGGAACCTGGGAGGTACCTGCCCGGTTGCAGGTCGCGGCCCGAGAAGCACTCTCCGGCCAACGTGCCAAACGTCCAGCGACTGCTCCCAAAGCGAAGGAGCCAGGACCCAAAGACCTAGCTGGCCTGAAGGGGCCCCAGGGGGCCCCCAAGCAGCCCCTCTCCATTTGGGTCTGGGGGCTTTCGTTGGGCCGGGAACCTGGGAGGTACCTGCCCGGTTGCAGGTCGCGGCCCGAGAAGCACTCTCCGGCCAACGTGCCGAACGTCCAGCGACTGCTCCCAAAGCGAAGGAGCCAGGACCCAAAGACCTAGCTGGCCTGAAGGGGCCCCAGGGGGCCCCCAAGCAGCCCCTCTCCATTTGGGTCTGGGGGCTTTCGTTGGGCTGGGAACCTGGGAGGTACCTGCCCGGTTGCAGGTCGCGGCCCGAGAAGCACTCTCCGGCCAACGTGCCAAACGTCCAGCGACTGCTCCCAAAGCGAAGGAGCCAGGACCCAAAGACCTAGCTGGCCTGAAGGGGCCCCAGGGGGCCCCCAAGCAGCCCCTCTCCATTTGGGTCTGGGGGCTTTCGTTGGGCCGGGAACCTGGGAGGTACCTGCCCGGTTGCAGGTCGCGGCCCGAGAAGCACTCTCCGGCCAACGTGCCCAACGTCCAGCGACTGCTCCCAAAGCGAAGGAGCCAGGACCCAAAGACCTAGCTGGCCTGAAGGGGCCCCAGGGGGCCCCCAAGCAGCCCCTCTCCATTTGGGTCTGGGGGCTTTCGTTGGGCCGGGAACCTGGGAGGTACCTGCCCGGTTGCAGGTCGCGGCCCGAGAAGCACTCTCCGGCCAACGTGCCAAACGTCCAGCGACTGCTCCCAAAGCGAAGGAGCCAGGACCCAAAGACCTAGCTGGCCTGAAGGGGCCCCAGGGGGCCCCCAAGCAGCCCCTCTCCATTTGGGTCTGGGGGCTTTCATTGGGCCGGGAACCTGGGAGGTACCTGCCCGGTTGCAGGTCGCGGCCCGAGAAGCACTCTCCGGCCAACGTGCCAAACGTCCAGCGACTGCTCCCAAAGCGAAGGAGCCAGGACCCAAAGACCTAGCTGGCCTGAAGGGGCCCCAGGGGGCCCCCAAGCAGCCCCTCTCCATTTGGGTCTGGGGGCTTTCGTTGGGCCGGGAACCTGGGAGGTACCTGCCCGGTTGCAGGTCGCGGCCCGAGAAGCACTCTCCGGCCAACGTGCCAAACGTCCAGCGACTGCTCCCAAAGCGAAGGAGCCAGGACCCAAAGACCTAGCTGGCCTGAAGGGGCCCCAGGGGGCCCCCAAGCAGCCCCACTCCATTTGGGTCTGGGGGCTTTTGTTGGGCCGGGAACCTGGGAGGTACCTGCCCAGTTGCAGGTCGCGGCCCGAGAAGCACTCTCCGGCCAACGTGCCGAACGTCCAGCGACTGCTCCCAAAGCGAAGGAGCCAGGACCCAAAGACCTAGCTGGCCTGAAGGGGCCCCAGGGGGCCCCCAAGCAGCCCCTCTCCATTTGGGTCTGGGGGCTTTCGTTGGGCCGGGAACCTGGGAGGTACCTGCCCGGTTGCAGGTCGCGGCCCGAGAAGCACTCTCCGGCCAACGTGCCAAACGTCCAGCGACTGCTCCCAAAGCGAAGGAGCCAGGACCCAAAGACCTAGCTGGCCTGAAGGGGCCCCAGGGGGCCCCCAAGCAGCCCCTCTCCATTTGGGTCTGGGGGCTTTCGTTGGGCCGGGAACCTGGGAGGTACCTGCCCGGTTGCAGGTCGCGGCCCGAGAAGCACTCTCCGGCCAACGTGCCGAACGTCCAGCGACTGCTCCCAAAGCGAAGGAGCCAGGACCCAAAGACCTAGCTGGCCTGAAGGGGCCCCAGGGGGCCCCCAAGCAGCCCCTCTCCATTTGGGTCTGGGGGCTTTCGTTGGGCCGGGAACCTGGGAGGTACCTGCCCGGTTGCAGGTCGCGGCCCGAGAAGCACTCTCCGGCCAACGTGCCAAACGTCCTGCGACTGCTCCCAAAGCGAAGGAGCCAGGACCCAAAGACCTAGCTGGCCTGAAGGGGCCCCAGGGGGCCCCCAAGCAGCCCCTCTCCATTTGGGTCTGGGGGCTTTCGTTGGGCCGGGAACCTGGGAGGTACCTGCCCGGTTGCAGGTCGCGGCCCGAGAAGCACTCTCCGGCCAACGTGCCAAACGTCCAGCGACTGCTCCCAAAGCGAAGGAGCCAGGACCCAAAGACCTAGCTGGCCTGAAGGGGCCCCAGGGGGCCCCCAAGCAGCCCCACTCCATTTGGGTCTGGGGGCTTTCGTTGGGCCGGGAACCTGGGAGGTACCTGCCCGGTTGCAGGTCGCGGCCTGAGAAGCACTCTCCGGCCAACGTGCCGAACGTCCAGCGACTGCTCCCAAAGCGAAGGAGCCAGGACCCAAAGACCTAGCTGGCCTGAAGGGGCCCCAGGGGGCCCCCAAGCAGCCCCTCTCCATTTGGGTCTGGGGGCTTTCGTTGGGCCGGGAACCTGGGAGGTACCTGCCCGGTTGCAGGTCGCGGCCCGAGAAGCACTCTCCGGCCAACGTGCCAAACGTCCAGCGACTGCTCCCAAAGCGAAGGAGCCAGGACCCAAAGACCTAGCTGGCCTGAAGGGGCCCCAGGGGGCCCCCAAGCAGCCCCTCTCCATTTGGGTCTGGGGGCTTTCGTTGGGCCGGGAACCTGGGAGGTACCTGCCCGGTTGCAGGTCGCGGCCCGAGAAGCACTCTCCGGCCAACGTGCCAAACGTCCAGCGACTGCTCCCAAAGCGAAGGAGCCAGGACCCAAAGACCTAGCTGGCCTGAAG
>NW_028168580.1:0-7500 GCF_964237585.1 Gallinula chloropus | reverse complement strand
CGTCCAGCGACTGCTCCCAAAGCGAAGGAGCCAGGACCCAAAGACCTAGCTGGCCTGAAGGGGCCCCAGGGGGCCCCCAAGCAGCCCCTCTCCATTTGGGTCTGGGGGCTTTCGTTGGGCCGGGAACCTAGGAGGTACCTGCCCGGTTGCAGGTCGCGGCCCGAGAAGCACTCTCCGGCCAACGTGCCAAACGTCCAGCGACTGCTCCCAAAGCGAAGGAGCCAGGACCCAAAGACCTAGCTGGCCTGAAGGGGCCTCAGGGGGCCCCCAAGCAGCCCCTCTCCATTTGGGTCTGGGGGCTTTTGTTGGGCCGGGAACCTGGGAGGTACCTGCCCGGTTGCAGGTCGCGGCCCGAGAAGCACTCTCCGGCCAACGTGCCAAACGTCCAGCGTATGCTCCCAAAGCGAAGGAGCCAGGACCCAAAGACCTAGCTGGCCTGAAGGGGCCCCTGGGGGCCCCCAAGCAGCCCCTCTCCATTTGGGTCTGGGGGCTTTCGTTGGGCCGGGAACCTGGGAGGTACCTGCCCGGTTGCAGGTCGCGGCCCGAGAAGCACTCTCCGGCCAACGTGCCAAACGTCCAGCGACTGCTCCCAAAGCGAAGGAGCCAGGACCCAAAGACCTAGCTGGCCTGAAGGGGCCCCAGGGGGCCCCCAAGCAGCCCCTCTCCATTTGGGTCTGGGGGCTTTCGTTGGGCTGGGAACCTAGGAGGTACCTGCCCGGTTGCAGGTCGCGGCCCGAGAAGCACTCTCCGGCCAACGTGCCAAACGTCCAGCGACTGCTCCCAAAGCGAAGGAGCCAGGACCCAAAGACCTAGCTGGCCTGAAGGGGCCTCAGGGGGCCCCCAAGCAGCCCCTCTCCATTTGGGTCTGGGGGCTTTTGTTGGGCCGGGAACCTGGGAGGTACCTGCCCGGTTGCAGGTCGCGGCCCGAGAAGCACTCTCCGGCCAACGTGCCAAACGTCCAGCGTATGCTCCCAAAGCGAAGGAGCCAGGACCCAAAGACCTAGCTGGCCTGAAGGGGCCCCTGGGGGCCCCCAAGCAGCCCCTCTCCATTTGGGTCTGGGGGCTTTCGTTGGGCCGGGAACCTGGGAGGTACCTGCCCGGTTGCAGGTCGCGGCCCGAGAAGCACTCTCCAGCCAACGTGCCGAACGTCCAGCGACTGCTCCCAAAGCGAAGGAGCCAGGACCCAAAGACCTAGCTGGCCTGAAGGGGCCCCAGGGGGCCCCCAAGCAGCCCCTCTCCATTTGGGTCTGGGGGCTTTCGTTGGGCCGGGAACCTGGGAGGTACCTGCCCGGTTGCAGGTCGCGGCCCGAGAAGCACTCTCCGGCCAACGTGCCAAACGTCCAGCGACTGCTCCCAAAGCGAAGGAGCCAGGACCCAAAGACCTAGCTGGCCTGAAGGGGCCCCAGGGGGCCCCCAAGCAGCCCCTCTCCATTTGGGTCTGGGGGCTTTCGTTGGGCCAGAAACCTGGGAGGTACCTGCCCAGTTGCAGGTCGCGGCCCGAGAAGCACTCTCCGGCCAACGTGCCAAACGTCCAGCGACTGCTCCCAAAGCGAAGGAGCCAGGACCCAAAGACCTAGCTGGCCTGAAGGGGCCCCAGGGGGCCCCCAAGCAGCCCCTCTCCATTTGGGTCTGGGGGCTTTCGTTGGGCCGGGAACCTGGGAGGTACCTGCCCGGTTGCAGGTCGCGGCCCGAGAAGCACTCTCCGGCCAACGTGCCAAACGTCCAGCGACTGCTCCCAAAGCGAAGGAGCCAGGACCCAAAGACCTAGCTGGCCTGAAGGGGCCCCAGGGGGCCCCCAAGCAGCCCCTCTCCATTTGGGTCTGGGGCTTTCGTTGGGCCGGGAACCTGGGAGGTACCTGCCCGGTTGCAGGTCGCGGCCCGAGAAGCACTCTCCCGCCAACGTGCCAAACGTCCAGCGACTGCTCCCAAAGCGAAGGAGCCAGGACCCAAAGACCTAGCTGGCCTGAAGGGGCCCCAGGGGGCCCCCAAGCAGCCCCTCTCCATTTGGGTCTGGGGGCTTTCGTTGGGCCGGGAACCTGGGAGTTACCTACCCGGTTGCAGGTCGCGGCCCGAGAAGCACTCTCCGGCCAACGTGCCAAACGTCCAGCGACTGCTCCCAAAGCGAAGGAGCCAGGACCCAAAGACCTAGCTGGCCTGAAGGGGCCCCAGGGGGCCCCCAAGCAGCCCCTCTCCATTTGGGTCTGGGGGCTTTCGTTGGGCCGGGAACCTGGGAGGTACCTGCCCGGTTGCAGGTCGCGGCCCGAGAAGCACTCTCCGGCCAACGTGCCAAATGTCCAGCGACTGCTCCCAAAGCGAAGGAGCCAGGACCCAAAGACCTAGCTGGCCTGAAGGGGCCCCAGGGGGCCCCCAAGCAGCCCCTCTCCATTTGGGTCTGGGGGCTTTCGTTGGGCCGGGAACCTGGGAGGTACCTGCCCGGTTGCAGGTCGCGGCCCGAGAAGCACTCTCCGGCCAACGTGCCGAACGTCCAGCGACTGCTCCCAAAGCGAAGGAGCCAGGACCCAAAGACCTAGCTGGCCTGAAGGGGCCCCAGGGGGCCCCCAAGCAGCCCCTCTCCATTTGGGTCTGGGGGCTTTCGTTGGGCCGGGAACCTGGGAGGTACCTGCCCGGTTGCAGGTCGCGGCCCGAGAAGCACTCTCCGGCCAACGTGCCGAACGTCCAGCGACTGCTCCCAAAGCGAAGGAGCCAGGACCCAAAGACCTAGCTGGCCTGAAGGGGCCCCAGGGGGCCCCCAAGCAGCCCCTCTCCATTTGGGTCTGGGGGCTTTCGTTGGGCCGGGAACCTGGGAGGTACCTGCCCGGTTGCAGGTCGCGGCCCGAGAAGCACTCTCCGGCCAACGTGCCAAACGTCCAGCGACTGCTCCCAAAGCGAAGGAGCCAGGACCCAAAGACCTAGCTGGCCTGAAGGGGCCCCAGGGGGCCCCCAAGCAGCCCCTCTCCATTTGGGTCTGGGGGCTTTCGTTGGGCCGGGAACCTGGGAGGTACCTGCCCGGTTGCAGGTCGCGGCCCGAGAAGCACTCTCCGGCCAACGTGCCGAACGTCCAGCGACTGCTCCCAAAGCGAAGGAGCCAGGACCCAAAGACCTAGCTGGCCTGAAGGGGCCCCAGGGGGCCCCCAAGCAGCCCCTCTCCATTTGGGTCTGGGGGCTTTCGTTGGGCCGGGAACCTGGGAGGTACCTGCCCGGTTGCAGGTCGCGGCCCGAGAAGCACTCTCCGGCCAACGTGCCAAACGTCCAGCGACTGCTCCCAAAGCGAAGGAGCCAGGACCCAAAGACCTAGCTGGCCTGAAGGGGCCCCAGGGGGCCCCCAAGCAGCCCCTCTCCATTTGGGTCTGGGGGCTTTCGTTGGGCCGGGAACCTGGGAGGTACCTGCCCGGTTGCAGGTCGCGGCCCGAGAAGCACTCTCCGGCCAACGTGCCCAACGTCCAGCGACTGCTCCCAAAGCGAAGGAGCCAGGACCCAAAGACCTAGCTGGCCTGAAGGGGCCCCAGGGGGCCCCCAAGCAGCCCCTCTCCATTTGGGTCTGGGGGCTTTCGTTGGGCCGGGAACCTGGGAGGTACCTGCCCGGTTGCAGGTCGCGGCCCGAGAAGCACTCTCCGGCCAACGTGCCAAACGTCCAGCGACTGCTCCCAAAGCGAAGGAGCCAGGACCCAAAGACCTAGCTGGCCTGAAGGGGCCCCAGGGGGCCCCCAAGCAGCCCCTCTCCATTTGGGTCTGGGGGCTTTCGTTGGGCCGGGAACCTGGGAGGTACCTGCCCGGTTGCAGGTCGCGGCCCGAGAAGCACTCTCCGGCCAACGTGCCAAACGTCCAGCGACTGCTCCCAAAGCGAAGGAGCCAGGACCCAAAGACCTAGCTGGCCTGAAGGGGCCCCAGGGGGCCCCCAAGCAGCCCCTCTCCATTTGGGTCTGGGGGCTTTCGTTGGGCCGGGAACCTGGGAGGTACCTGCCCGGTTGCAGGTCGCGGCCCGAGAAGCACTCTCCGGCCAACGTGCCAAACGTCCAGCGACTGCTCCCAAAGCGAAGCAGCCAGGACCCAAAGACCTAGCTGGCCTGAAGGGGCCCCAGGGGGCCCCAAGCAGCCCCTCTCCATTTGGGTCTGGGGGCTTTCGTTGGGCCGGGAACCTGGGAGGTACCTGCCCGGTTGCAGGTCGCGGCCCGAAAAGCACTCTCCGGCCAACGTGCCGAACGTCCAGCGACTGCTCCCAAAGCGAAGGAGCCAGGTCCCAAAGACCTAGCTGGCCTGAAGGGGCCCCAGGGGGCCCCCAAGCAGCCCCTCTCCATTTGGGTCTGGGGGCTTTCGTTGGGCCGGGAACCTGGGAGGTACCTGCCCGGTTGCAGGTCACGGCCCGAGAAGCACTCTCTGGCCAACGTGCCAAACGTCCAGCGACTGCTCCCAAAGCGAAGGAGCCAGGACCCAAAGACCTAGCTGGCCTGAAGGGGCCCCAGGGGGCCCCCAAGCAGCCCCTCTCCATTTGGGTCTGGGGGCTTTCGTTGGGCCGGGAACCTGGGAGGTACCTGCCCGGTTGCAGGTCGCGGCCCGAGAAGCACTCTCCGGCCAACGTGCCGAACGTCCAGCGACTGCTCCCAAAGCGAAGGAGCCAGGTCCCAAAGACCTAGCTGGCCTGAAGAGGTCCCAGGGGGCCCCCAAGCAGCCCTCTCCATTTGGGTCTGGGGGCTTTCGTTGGGCCGGGAACCTGGGAGGTACCTGCCCGGTTGCAGGTCGCGGCCCGAGAAGCACTCTCCGGCCAACGTGCCAAACGTCCAGCGACTGCTCCCAAAGCGAAGGAGCCAGGACCCAAAGACCTAGCTGGCCTGAAGGGGCCCCAGGGGGCCCCCAAGCAGCCCCTCTCCATTTGGGTCTGGGGGCTTTCGTTGGGCCGGGAACCTGGGAGGTACCTGCCCGGTTGCAGGTCGCGGCCCGAGAAGCACTCTCCGGCCAACGTGCCGAACGTCCAGCGACTGCTCCCAAAGCGAAGGAGCCAGGACCCAAAGACCTAGCTGGCCTGAAGGGGCCCCAGGGGGGCCCCAAGCAGCCCCTCTCCATTTGGGTCTGGGGGCTTTCGTTGGGCCGGGAACCTGGGAGGTACCTGCCCGGTTGCAGGTCGCGGCCCGAGAAGCACTCTCCGGCCAACGTGCCGAACGTCCAGCGACTGCTCCCAAAGCGAAGGAGCCAGGACCCAAAGACCTAGCTGGCCTGAAGGGGCCCCAGGGGGCCCCCAAGCAGCCCCTCTCCATTTGGTCTGGGGGCTTTCGTTGGGCCGGGAACCTGGGAGGTACCTGCCCGGTTGCAGGTCGCGGCCCGAGAAGCACTCTCCGGCCAACGTGCCGAACGTCCAGCGACTGCTCCCAAAGCGAAGGAGCCAGGACCCAAAGACCTAGCTGGCCTGAAGGGGCCCCAGGGGGCCCCCAAGCAGCCCCTCTCCATTTGGGTCTGGGGGCTTTCGTTGGGCCGGGAACCTGGGAGGTACCTGCCCGGTTGCAGGTCGCGGCCCGAGAAGCACTCTCCGGCCAACGTGCCAAACGTCCAGCGACTGCTCCCAAAGCGAAGGAGCCAGGACCCAAAGACCTAGCTGGCCTGAAGGGGCCCCAGGGGGCCCCCAAGCAGCCCCTCTCCATTTGGGTCTGGGGGCTTTCATTGGGCCGGGAACCTGGGAGGTACCTGCCCGGTTGCAGGCCGCGGCCCGAGAAGCACTCTCCGGCCAACGTGCCGAACGTCCAGCGACTGCTCCCAAAGCGAAGGAGCCAGGACCCAAAGACCTAGCTGGCCTGAAGGGGCCCCAGGGGGCCCCCAAGAAGCCCCTTTCCATTTGGGTCTGGGGGCTTTCGTTGGGCCGGGAACCTGGGAGGTACCTGCCCGGTTGCAGGTCGCGGCCCGAGAAGCACTCTCCAGCCAACGTGCCAAACGTCCAGCGACTGCTCCCAAAGCGAAGGAGCCAGGACCCAAAGACCTAGCTGGCCTGAAGGGGCCCCAGGGGGCCCCCAAGCAGCCCCTCTCCATTTGGGTCTGGGGGCTTTCGTTGGGCCGGGAACCTGGGAGGTACCTGCCCGGTTGCAGGTCGCGGCCCGAGAAGCACTCTCCGGCCAACGTGCCGAACGTCCAGCGACTGCTCCCAAAGCGAAGGAGCCAGGACCCAAAGACCTAGCTGGCCTGAAGGGGCCCCAGGGGGCCCCCAAGCAGCCCCTCTCCATTTGGGTCTGGGGGCTTTCGTTGGGCCGGGAACCTGGGAGGTACCTGCCCGGTTGCAGGTCGCGGCCCGAGAAGCACTCTCCGGCCAACGTGCCAAACGTCCAGCGACTGCTCCCAAAGCGAAGCAGCCAGGACCCAAAGACCTAGCTGGCCTGAAGGGGCCCCAGGGGGCCCCCAAGCAGCCCCTCTCCATTTGGGTCTGGGGGCTTTCGTTGGGCCGGGAACCTGGGAGGTACCTGCCTGGTTGCAGGTCGCGGCCCGAGAAGCACTCTCCGGCCAACGTGCCAAACGTCCAGCGACTGCTCCCAAAGCGAAGGAGCCAGGACCCAAAGACCTAGCTGGCCTGAAGGGGCCCCAGGGGGCCCCCAAGCAGCCCCTCTCCATTTGGGTCTGGGGGCTTTTGTTGGCCCGGGAACCTGGGAGGTACCTGCCCGGTTGCAGGTCGCGGCCCGAGAAGCACTCTCCGGCCAACGTGCCAAACGTCCAGCGACTGCTCCCAAAGCGAAGGAGCCAGGACCCAAAGACCTAGCTGGCCTGAAGGGGCCCCAGGGGGCCCCCAAGCAGCCCCTCTCCATTTGGGTCTGGGGGCTTTCGTTGGGCCGGGAACCTGGGAGGTACCTGCCCGGTTGCAGGTCGCGGCCCGAGAAGCACTCTCCGGCCAACGTGCCAAACGTCCAGCGACTGCTCCCAAAGCGAAGGAGCCAGGACCCAAAGACCTAGCTGGCCTGAAGGGGCCCCAGGGGGCCCCCAAGCAGCCCCTCTCCATTTGGGTCTGGGGGCTTTCGTTGGGCCGGGAACCTGGGAGGTACCTGCCCGGTTGCAGGTCGCGGCCCGAGAAGCACTCTCCGGCCAACGTGCCAAACGTCCAGCGACTGCTCCCAAAGCGAAGGAGCCAGGACCCAAAGACCTAGCTGGCCTGAAGGGGCCCCAGGGGGCCCCCAAGCAGCCCCTCTCCATTTGGGTCTGGGGGCTTTCGTTGGGCCGGGAACCTGGGAGGTAAATGCCCGGTTGCAGGTCGCGGCCCGAGAAGCACTCTCCGGCCAACGTGCCGAACGTCCAGCGACTGCTCCCAAAGCGAAGGAGCCAGGACCCAAAGACCTAGCTGGCCTGAAGGGGCCCCAGGGGGCCCCCAAGCAGCCCCTCTCCATTTGGGTCTGCAACGTGCCAAACGTCCAGCGACTGCTCCCAAAGCGAAGGAGCCAGGACCCAAAGACCTAGCTGGCCTGAAGGGGCCCCAGGGGGCCCCCAAGCAGCCCCTCTCCATTTGGGTCTGGGGGCTTTCGTTGGGCCGGGAACCTG
>NW_028168581.1:0-96470 GCF_964237585.1 Gallinula chloropus | reverse complement strand
TTAGTGTCATGGGCAAAACAGACTCAGCACAGAATAAAACAAACTAATTTATTACACTACAACTACACACCCAGTGAAACCAGAGCTGGGTAATGAGAAGTGTGGCCAGATCTTACAGCACCTTCCCCCCCAATCCCTCCCTTCTTAGCAGAGTTAACTTCAGTCATAATTTTTATCCCTTCTTCCCCCACGTTGTGGCACAGGGAGGGGCAGGGACTGGGGGAATGGGGGTTTCAGTCAGTTCCTCCCGAGTTGTCTTCCTTCTCAGCTGGGGGGGGGATTCCACACACACACACACCCTTCCCCTGCTGCACTGTGAGGTCCCACCCCTGAGAGACGGTTCTCCACGGACTTCTCCAAGGTGAGCCCTTTCTGTCAGGGCATCATCTCCTGACCAAGTGCCTCAGTACCATGGGGTGCTGACCTTCAGGCCCAGACTCCTCCAGCCTGGCCCCCCCAGAGTCACATGTACCCCAGCAAACCTGCTGCGACATGTGCCAGTCTCTCCACAGGCTGTAGATGGGATCTCTGCTCCCCATCATTATCCATGGGCTGCAGGGGGACAGCCTGCTTCACCATGGTCTTCTCCACAGGCTGCAGGGGAATCAATCTCTCTCCAGCACCAGGAGTGCCTCATCGTCCCCCCACACCCGCCGTCTCTTCTTCCCTGGCCTTGGTGTCTGTACAGCTTCTTACATCTTCTCACTCCTTTCTGGGGTGGCAAAATGGAGCTGCTAGAATTTTTTTTTTCTCCTAAGTGTGATTCCCAGAGGCACTCTGATCATCCCTGATGGGCTCAGCCTTGGTCAGCAATGACTGTGGCCTTGAGCCAGCTGATGTTTACTCTCCGGGGCCTGCAGAGTGACCCCACCTGCTTCCTGCAGAAGCCATCTCTGCAGCCTCCCATTCTCCAACAGAATCCAGCCACACAAAACTGCAACAGTAAGCAGTGGTAAATCTTTATGGTTTCTATCTTCCCGAGTAATTCTTTGTTTAGACAAAGAACAAAAGTTTGGGTTTTTTGAAACAGAGATATGCATTTTTCTCTGGCTCCTGTATCCCTCATTAATATGGCAAACCTGTAGGGCCTTCAGAAAGTCTCAGGGCAGCCTAGCAGTCAGAAATGGAGCACAGTTCTGGTATCCTGACTTCTCTTTCTGCCTCTCTATAGTCGGGCTGCATATTAACTATCTATTCCTTACACATCATGTTTATTGTAAAAAGTTTATTTTGAATACTTTCATCACAAATTGTAAAAAATGTACCAAATTAATTACTCTATCACTTCAGGACAATATTGAAAACACAAAATTAAGCACTTAATAGCTTCTTAAGTCACCAAAATCAACTCTTGAACGTATATTTACTAGAAGTTTGTACCTCTGTCACTTGGTGATTTTCTCTCCTTGTCAGATGACTGGTGGGCTTGGGTTTCTTCCTATTTAATTTAAACATATGTTGCCAAAAGTCTGCCAAGACAATTTAAAAAAACTGTACCCTGTAGTGCTTTCTAAAATTTTTGTTGCTGCAATTAAGAAACCATAAAGCTTTCTATGTGTTGATTGTGTTCATGTAAAAGTGAACAGGAAACAATTAATTTGTACATTACCTGTAATAGCCAGACAGTTGGAAATATTTGATTATGCTTTTTTTTATTTTGGATTATGCTCTCATTAACGAAAACATACAAGAGGTGCAGAATTTATCTTCTCATTTTAATAAAGGGAGCTAAACAAGGTTAAGCCTTGTGGTACACACAAGCAGAAACTAAGAAAATAATTTTTAATCCCAATATCAAGCCCAGTATTGATAACTGCTTCACTGCTCTGCAGACTGAAGAGGAAAGACCCACCACACCAGAAAAGATGCTGGAGCTGAGCAAGGCCTCCCTATCTGCTTCCCATCTAACAACCAGTGCTACTGAGAAATGATGTGTGAAAGCAGTGCCTCTCTCTTCTGAGAGGTACAGAAGCACCCACTTGCTGACCTGACACACCCTATATAGAGAGAGGTGTTCTGCTTACTGGGGACTTGTATCAGGGATGTCATGGAAAGACTACCAAGGCTGCTACAGTCAACTGACTATTATCTGCTGATATTATTTTACATGAACACCAAGCCAGGACCAGTCTGAAGAACATCAGGAAAGATTACAAAGCCCTGGGAGCAGTGGTAAGGGACTCTGAAGTGCAAGTATTTTTTTCATCAGTCCTCCTTGTCAAAGGGAAGGGATTTGAAAAGGCCAGTCAAATATGGCAGATCAACAAATGGCTACAAGAATTGTGTTGCAGCTGGGAGTTTGACTATTTAGACCATCAGACTGGCTTTTGGAAACCTGGTCTCCTGAAGGATGACTGGGGGTTCATCTGCCCAAGAAGGGGAAGTACGTCTTTGATCATAGGCTTGCCAAGCTGGTGAAGAGGTATTTAAAGTAAAGTTTCTGGGGGAGGGGAATTTAATCCATCCCACTCCTACCAGTTTGATGCCAGTGCCAACAACAGATGACCAGAGCCAGGAGAAGTATCACAAGTCAGAGGGAGAGCACCTGATGTGCAGCACAAAGGAACTGGCCACTCCAGTCAGTCAGTCAGCTTAATTTGGGGTCCAACTGAAATGCCTCTATGCAAACACATATAGCATGATGAATGAACAAGAGGAGTCAGAGACATATGCATGCCTGCAGGGCTATGATCTTATTGGTATCTGAGAGACATGGTAGGACAGCTCCAATAATTGGGGTGTTGGAATGGAAGAATACAGGCTCTTTAGGAAGGACAGCAGGGTAGACAAGGAGGGGGTGTCACCTTCTGTGTCAGTGACCAGCTGGAGTGCATGGAGCTCTGTTCAGTCTGGTGAAGGACATCCCTGTTCATGGCAGGGGTGTTGGAAATAGATGGTCTTTAAGGTCCCTTCCAATCCAAACCATTCTATCAGTAGGAATATTTATTAAAGACTAATCATGGTGGAGTATAAGATTGTTTTTAAATTTTTTCCCTCTTCTTACATAAGCACCACATAAAACTTTTTAGCATTCTTCTAATCAAGAGAATGGAAGTATCAGAGCAAAGACATACACAACAAATGTTGACAGAATGATTAAGAAATGTCTTAACCGAACAGGCAGCAAAGGTAAAACACAAGACCCATCAGGATTGCTTCCCTCCACTCATCTACCCTTTGATTCTGGCTCTTTTGATTAAGGTGTCCTTGTCACAGAGGTCATTTTAATTCTATCACATCCAAATATTCTAGGTGAAGTATATTGCACATGTGCAGACTGTAGCCTCGTTTGTCACATTATTGCTTGCTGTCACTTTTGAAGGTAGGTGTCCGTTTGAAGAATGTGCAGTGGTTGGAGGGTCAGGGAATTTGTGTAAAGCTTGGAAAAAACACTTCAGGTGCAGGATGTGAGATTCTGCCCTTGCCTGTGTGCACAGAAAGCATACAGGGTTCATCTCGTGGAAACTGATGCTATGATTCCTATACCTAGCTCCTTTTAATATTTTTTCCCCATTTAAGAATAGATTAGCAATAATTTCGGTGAATTGAACATAAAATTTTGACTTACCATTTTGTTGGCTAACTTTTCTTTCTCACTAGTATAATCATAATACACTGAAATGTATTATTTAATTTTTGGCTCGCTCAGATGACTATTTTGGAGATATTTAGGTTTCTCATTTTAAATAATTATACAAAAGAAATGTAAGTCTATACAAGACAATAGGAGGTAGTGAAAATATAGAGAGATAAATGTGGTTTTGTTTCTTGTGGGGTTTGTTGATTTTGGTTTATTTTGGTTTGGGGGTTTTGTTTGTTGTTTTGGGGTTTGGTTGGGGGTTTTTTTAATAAATGGGACAAAGGACAATTATTTTTCCAATAGGAAACTCCCTGTGAAATGAAGATTCCTATACTTAAGAACTTTTACATCTTATTGAGCTTCTAAGACTAGAACATATACTCCATGACTTGTGTGGTTTTGTAGTAATGCACTAACTTATGACTGTGGCTGAAATGTACATGAACAAATATATAGTCTCTATAGATGACCAAGTAAATATAATCTTAACTTCACACAATTTTTTTCACTTGTGTCATATGTGGAAAAAAGAAAAAGTATTGATATAAAAAATATCTGACTTCCAGTCATCCAGATCTGGACACAGTACTCCAGGTAGGATCTCACAAGAGCACTAGATGGGGAGAAACCTCCCGCAACCTGCTCGCCACACTTCTTTTTATGCAGACCAGGATACAATTTGCTTTCTGGGCTGTAAGCATAAGTTGCTAGCTCATGTTCAATTTTTTATCCATCAGTATCTGGAGCTTTTCCTCAGGGTTCCTCTCAATTAATTTATCCCCCATTTGTACTGATATTTAGGATTGCCCTGACCATGGGGCAGGACCTTGCAGCTGACCTTGCTGAGGTTTTCACAGGCTCACTCTTCGACCCTGTTAAGGTTCATTTGGATAGCATCCTTTCCTTCTAGTGAATCCACTACACCATCCTGTTTGGTAACATCTGCAAGCTTGCTGAGGGTACACTCAATCCCACTGTCTATATTTTTGATATTAAGTAGCATTGGTCCTAATAAAGACCCTTGATCAACACTACCAGTTACTGGATTCTTCTTGAAAACCACTGACTGTAGCCATCCATCTAATTCCTCATCCATCTAGCAGTCCATCCATCAAAACCTTATCTCTCTAAAGTGCAAGGAATTATGTTATAGGAGACTGCATCAAAGGCCTTACAGAAGTCCAGATAGATGACATCCATAGCTCTTCCCCAGTCTGTTGATGCAGTCACTCTGGAAGTATCCTTCCAGAAAGAGCTATTCCACAATCTTACTAGACATTGAAGTGAGGCTGACTGGTAGTTCCCAGGATCTTCCTTTTTACCCTTTATAAAAATGAGCTTGATCTTTCTCTTTTCCCGGCCACACGGGACTTCACCTGACTGTCACGACTTTTCAAACAGAATACAGAGCATCTTGGTGACTGCATCAGCTGGTTCCCTAAGGACCCTGGGATGCAGGGTCTCGAGGACTTATGTATGGTCACGTTCCTCATGATCTCAAAGCCAACCTTCACTTACGATGGGAGGGATCTTATTCCCCTACTCCCTAACTTGAGGTTCAGGAGCTTGAGAGATGTGGGAAGTGAGTTCACCAGTGAAAACTGGGGCAAAACACTGTTGAGTTCCCCAGCCGTCTCTGTGTTGGCTGCCATTAATTCTTCTGTCTTACTTATTGGGAAGGGAACTTTCATCTTCCTTTTCTGGCCAATGTACCTGCAGAAGCCATCCTTGCTGTAAGCTGAATGTCTCCGTTTCATTACTGGTAGGCAATAAAACTAAAGTAACATTTCGTTGGCAGAATAAAATGTCAAAGGGTAAAGGCTACCTCCTTCTCATCAATAAAAATCTACCCAGAAAAACTATATATACTCTTTAAAGACATTCTGAAGTTGGAAAAAAAAAAGATTTAATTTCCTTTTTATAGATACTTAATTGGTGAATTGAAAATATTTAAATTACTGTGACAGATTTTAAACCAGATTTCTTGAGTTGCAGAATAGTTCTTAACTTTTTTTCTTGTTAAAGTCTCTACAGCATAATAGTCTTAGACCATTGTAAGCAAAGAAGTCTCAACTCAGGCAATTTTACATAATGGAATTTACTTCCAGGTACCACCAAAGTCTGACAACTAATTTAAAAAAAAATTTTCAAAACCCCAAAACCACACAAAACCAAACTGAAAACAAGCACTTATGTAAATATCTTTCCTTCTTCAAACTCTAAACAAACCACCTACCTTCCTCCTCCCTTCATAGTTTCACCTTCCCTGTTTTTACTGGCCTTAATCTTACTTAGTTTGTCCCAAAACACCCATCATGTGTTCCTTGGGCCCCACTGCTATATTCTGTTTCCCCAAATTTGTTGGCCTATGGACGTACATTAAAATATAAAAGTTCAGGGAGATCAGTAATGGGCACTGCAGACATTATGCACGCCGCAGCGTGGTAGAGCAGTAAAGATGAATGTTCTGTAGATAACTTGAAAATGAATCAGGATCAGGAACCATGCCCAAATTACCTTTTGCAGCATTCTGCTCTTAGGTCTGTTCAGTAGAATCTTCAGCTCCCCTTACTGCTCAAAGGTGTTGGAGCAGTCAATATACCAGTGGGTCAGGTGAGCTATGCAGTATCTGAAATCTGAATACCAATAAGATCTTAGTATCCAAGACTAATGCTGGTGGTGTGGTTTTGCTGGGCACCACACAGCCACTCCAATTTAAGAGGGAGTGTGTGTGTGTGTGTGTGTGTGTGTGTGTGTGTGTGTGTGTGTGTGTGTGTGTGTGTGTGTGTGGGGGAGGGGGTACCAAAACCACTCTGGTTGGGATAAAGATAGTTACTGGGATAGCAGAAAGATAGATATAACAACAGAACTTTATAGAAAAATATACAAATCTGGTGATACACAATGCAGTTTCTCATTGAACGGCACAGCTCAGGCCATACAGCTCAGAGCCCTCCTGAAACCGGACCGTCCCCAAAACCTTGCATCCTGGAACTGAGGGCTATACATACAGGTCATTCTTCTCTTTGGTTTAAATCATAGAATCATAGAACACATTAGGATGGAAGAGACCTTTAAAGGTCATCTAGTCCAACACCCCTGCAGTAAGCAATGACTTCTTCACTAGATTAAGTTTCTCAGAGCCCCATCAAGCCTGACCTTGAATATTTCCAGGGAGGGGTCTCCACTACCTCTTTAGGAAACCTGTTTGAGTGATCCACCACCCTCATACTGAAGTACATTTTCCTTATATCCAACCTAAATCTACCCTTTTTGAGTTTAAAACCATTATCCCTCATCCTGCCACTACATGCCCTTGTGAACAGTTCTTCCCCAGCTTTCTGACATGCACCTTTCAGGTATTGGAAGGCTGCTGTAAGGTCCCCCTGGAGCCTTCTCCAGGCTGAACAGCCCAACTTCTCTTAGCCTGTCTTCAGAGGAGAGGTGCTCCGGCCCTTTGATCAATTTTGTGGTCCTCCTCTGCAGGAACTCTAGCAGGTCCATAGAATCACAGAATCATCAAATGGTCTGAGTTGGAAGTGACCCCAAGGATCACACAGTTCCAACCCCCATGCCACAGGCAGGGACACCAACCTCAGGCCTGGATCTATACAAGATTGCCCAGGGCCCCATCCAACCTGGCCTTGAACACCTCTGGGGATGGGGCATCCACCACCTCTCTGGGCAGCCCATTCCAGCACCTCACCACTGTCTCTGTAAAGAACTTCCCCCTAATATCAAAACCTTCACTCCTTTAGATTTAACCCATTCCCCCCCTTGTCCTGCCACTACCTACCCTTCACGTCCTTCTTGTGTTGAGGGCTCCAAAGCTGGACACAGTATTCCAGGTGAGGTCTCACCGGAGCAGAGGGGCAGAATCACCTCCCTCGATCTGCTGACCACACTTCTTTTGATGTCATCCAGGACGTGCTTGGCCTTCTGGGCTGCAGATCCAGATTGGTCACTCATGTACAACTTCTCATCCACAAGTACTCCCAAGTCCTTTTCCTGGGGACTGATTTCTAGCATATGATCTTCTAACCTGTGTGGGTAATGGGGGTTGTCCCAAACCAGCTGCAGGACCCTACAATTGACTTTGTTGAACCTCATGATGTTCAGTTGGGCCCACTTTCCCAGCCTGTCCAGATTGCTCTGGATGGCATCCCATCCCTCTGGCACGTTAACCTTACCACTCAGCTTGGTGTCATCACTAAACTGGCTGAGGATGCACTCAATCCCACTGTCAATATCGTTACAAAAGGTATGAAACAGCGCTGGTCTCCGTACAGACCCTTGAGGAACACCGCTTGTCACTGTCTTCCATGTGGACATCAAACCATTAAGCACCACCCTCTGGATGTGACCATCCAGACAACTCCTTATCCACCGAACAACACACCCATCAAATCCACATCTCTCCAACTTAGAGGGAAAGATGTTATAGGGGACTGTGTCAAAGGCCTTGCAGAAATACAGATAGACGGGGGCAGGTCACAACATGCAATCAATTTCTTCAGTTTGCTGAGTGAGGGCAGACACTGCTCAATCTTTCTGCCTCTCATTTTCTTATGATGAATATCACACATATGTTTGCCTTACAATCTTTATAATGAAGCACCTGTTTTGGAATATAAGAACATAAATAGGTAAGGTGGGTTTTTTTCAGGGAAGTCTGAGTAGTGGACTCCAGTGATGCACTTGAATGACAGTAGATTCTCCTAAGTCTTTCCATTTCACATAAAAATTGAAATATTGAACATTCTGTTGTGTCTGAGCTATTGCATCTTTTTAAGAACATATTTACTTTCTATTCCTCCTGACATGCTTCACATATTAGGCTAGTAAGTAGAATTTCCTTCGCAAGGCGCCAAGTGGACAGAATACATTGCAGAAGTCTATACTCACTATATATTCAACATAACTTTATGAAACCAAAAATAGTCCAGACAGTGCACAGTAATGAAACTATATTCTGTACATCTCTATTTCACTGCAGTTGCTCTACAATCTCTTAAAAGCACTGCTTTCAGAGTACTATTTTGGTGGGGTTTTTTTGCCATTTTAATGATCCTATACTTTACATGAGAGTAAATTTAGCCAATTCTGTATAGGGTATTTCTGCTTCAGTTTTAGGCTGCTGCTTTAAAAGTGCTCTGAAGGTGTTTTAGATTTCACTTGATCCAAAGCATAAATTACTACAAAGCTGCAAAATAAAAGTTTATATTACACAAACAACCAATGCATTAGAGGTAGGTCAGCTGATCTAATCTTGACCAATACTGAACATCAGCAAACTCAATGAGTGTGAATATTAATTAAACCATTGTGTTGAATGCAGATGTAAGTTTAAAACGTTAAGATTAATTTATGAAAGTGTATTCTAGAGAACAAATACAAAATACTGGCTATGAGGCTCAATATGCAAAATTGGTAACCTGAGTCATAAGGAAGTATTCTTGCTGTGAGGCAGTGCAACAGGGATTGTCCAGTGTGGAGGCAGTAGACACTGACAGCAGTATCCTCCTGAGTCATTTCTGGGACAAAAAAAAACCCAAAACAACAACACCAAACCAAACCAAACCAAACCAAACCAAACCAAACCAAACCGAAAGAAAAGTATCTCTATAACTGCTTTCTTGTTAGAGCAATGACCTAACTTTTAGCTTAAAATTTGAGAGCAAAATCTATTCAGCAAACACTTCCTCATCAAACTAAGAGGAATGTCTGTCTGTACATCTGCCTATAGCCATACCAGTTGCCAGGCTAATACCTGATAGACACAGTGTCCGCATTTACATCCCTGAAGTTCTACCCAACACAGTAATTTTTTGTCACATTAAAATGATACATATTTTTCTCCATAAAACATCCCTGATTAAAAATTAAGTCCTTTTCAATTACAGCCATAGATTGTAGCAGTAAAATGTAACATGAAGGAAAATGCAATTAAAACTGTAGTGAACATTTATGTAAATCAAAAGTCAGTAGTGAAGCAAATATAATGAGCTAGTCAAACCGTGACTAAATCACATTTGTTGAAGTTCTGAGACATATATTTTCATGGAAACCAGATAAGAATTTTTTTTCCTTTAATCCCCTTTTTTGGAGTAAACACTGAAATCACTTCTGAAATATTGTGGTCAACCTGAGTTACATGACCACAAGCCTTATTTGTGCCACTTCGGTCTCTGAGAATTACAGCCTGATTGCCTTTATATCTACATGACATGAGTAGTGCAGTCACTCAACCATCAAATCAACTACCTCTAGTCTGGAACAAATATAATCTATATTTGTAATCTAAAGAATGAACCATAAAACCATTTAAGATGTTAACACCTGCCTTAATCTGTACTTCTTACATGCTATGATGCATAGTAAAATGTCAGTTTTCACGAGAAATTTAGCCTTTGAACAAACCCAAGAGTTTTTAAACACTGAAGATAATATTTATGTCTATCTCCTGTGATGCTACCCCTACATCTGCATGTGGATCAGATATTCATACACAGGCAATGTATTCATATGCATATTTTTCTGCCTTTCTCAGAAATGTTCAATATGACATACTACACCCCAAATAGGCTGCATAACTTTTAAATTCTTTTCTTGTGCCAGGTAAGCCAATCTAAAAGTGTCTGTGGCTTCTCTTTTAATATTGAAAAATTGATAGGATGATGTGGTACTACCAACTCAGTCTTATAAATTTCCCAAAGAGAGGAAAAAAAATGGTATTGGAGAAGTACATGCTAAAGGCAACGTTCATATTAAGATTTAATGTTGTAAAAGAACATGTATTTTAGATGTTGGCAAAAGCCATAGATTTTGACAGAATAAATTCAGTAAAACTTTCTCCATTACAGTCTTGAGATACAACTGAAATCACAAATGTCAGTTGAGGGCTTTTACGTTACAATAACTGAGCAATATTAAGAATTATTCTATGTAAATACATATTCTCAGGAAAGTGAGAAGGAAGAAATATGTCATGGTAAATATAGGCCAATGTTAATAGTAAACTTTCAAAGAAGGAATATGTGGAGAAGGGAAAAGGAAGATTAAATGTACAGCTAGTTCCTTACAGTTGGAACATTCTATAATGTTCATATGTATTTCCTAGATAATTTTTTGTTTAGAGAAGGTCATATTTGGTATCTACTAACTAGTTCAAAGAAATCTCAGATAGATATGTCTCTATTTGATATCGTACAATATATTTAAAGATATCTTAAAAATTGGGGATAAATTGAAGTTTTTAGCTACCTAAGTCTTGTTCTCAGAAAGCATTACAGCTGGAATCATGGACTGAATAAACAAGAATTTAAAGATTAAATGATCGTGAGTGAATTTGGTAATTCAGGAAATTCAACCTTATCCTGTATTTCTGTCTTTCTGTATTTTCTAATATTCTTATAAATTCTTCCAAAACCAAACCATAGAGGAATGTAAATATATAGGTTTAGTCAGAAAATAATTAAGAAAGAAATATAAATTCTCACTGTATTTGTTTCTGTAAACATTTTACATAAATGGAGGTCACTTGAAGAATGGTCACTTATGTCTGTTCTCATGATATGCATCTTCTTTTCTTAGTGACAAGCACTGACGATATTCAGCAACCAAAATTAGATACTGGCTCCTAAGCTAGTCATCCTAAATTCCCTTTATGGCAAATGAAAATCACTAAGAACTTTCTAGAGACTAATTTATCTTATTCTTAAGTAGACATAAAACAGATCAGGTGAATTGCACCTAAAAAGTACTAATTTATCCTCATTACTATAATCTGAATCTGCTCAGATGTAGATAAATGTAGTATTGATATCTACATCCGTACAAGATTAGTCCCCAGATTGTTTACTTTGGATTCTTTTTTTATCCATTTAGTAAGTTAAATGTTTCAGAATTTCTATCATCACCAGAAATCACCGTAATTGAATTTAATAAAGTTTATGAAATAAAAAGGAAAAAAAAAGCAAACTGAAGAAAATTATTTCAGTGGCAGCCAAATCCTGAACCATATCCCTGTGTTAGAAAACTGGCTGTGAAATACAGAACTGTAATCATGACTTGTACAGGAACCTAATTTTGAGAAATCTTTTAAAATTAATGTATTTGCAACAACTTGGCACTCCCTATAAAGGTCAGAAGAATATTAGAAATATTAGAATCAAGATATGTTTAACGATTTAAAAATTCCTAACAAAGTAAATACTTAATAAACACATCAGAACTGGTAAGAATTTTTTAAAAAAATCATAGTTATTTCAACTACAGTAGTTTTTGTCAAGAGACTCAGCCTTATGTACCTGTGGCTAGTGGTGGAAGTTCAATAACTCCAGAACTTATCGCAGCTTTAATAATTATGTCAGAAACGAACCATCAGCAATATCCAAGATCCAATAGGTTAAAGGCAAATGAACTCTGAGAGGCTTAAATCACCACATATGTTTTTTTCAGTTTATATTTAGAGTTAAAAATAGTGATAATCAAGACAGCGTCATTTGTCTTTATTGTTATGTAATATTTGCAGACCATCAAGGTGCCTTCTTGAATCTACCATTTGTTGGTCACTCAGAGAAAATTAGCAGAGACAGACTAAAGTGAAAAAGCCTCTAACATTCTTAACTGCACACTTCATAAATGATGCTGCGATCTTCGTCAGACTCTGAGTAGTCCAGAATGGCATAATCAAAATATATGATAATAGCAACAGATTAAAAGGAATTAATGTACTTTCATGCACCCACACAATAAGCATTTTTAGATACTCTGTTACCACCTCACCATGCAATGATAATTTTAAACTTCTATCTTCTGCAAACAGGAATTATTTTGACTCTTCCATAACATCTCAACTGTCAGTACAGAGCATTTCACTAAATAAATATACTGGATCTACTTTGTCCTGAAGCAAATTCTTAAGATAAAAGGACTTTAACTTGCCTTCCTTGAATACATGTCTTCAGGGTGTTGATGTCAGTATCTTGTTATTACCTACCATCTTCAATCTTGTTCAGTTACCAGCCAGCACAGCCATTTACTTATCATGCAAACAAAGTTAAGGACATGTTTAAAACAATAGCTTCCAGCTGTTTCCAGCTCCAATCATTAAAAATACAACATTCTGGTCAATTGAGGGAGTATCTGCCAGTTTTGTTCAAAAATATAATTTAGCAAGCATAGTAAATAAGAAATTCAACTGTAATGTAATAAAACGCTTTTAGATTGACTTGCACAGTTCTGCTGCTTGGCTGCTGTGTATAAAAGATAAAAATAATGTATGCAAATTAGATGAAGTTGAAATTAAAGATGTCTAACAGAGAACGGCGAAAGAAGCCAATTTTATTTCATTGTTTGTAAGTGGATAAATAATTCTTCAGTAGGCATGAAAACACCAGAAACTTGTTACTAAGTTCATTTGAGCTTTTCATTCCCTTCTCATCCTCACTCACAAACTACTGGGGACACAGTTGCTAAATCACAGAAATGTATCTGGCTACTGTCAGTCCAAGGCAAACTTTTTATGTCTACTTGTATCAGATAAAAGCAAAATGAAGCAACACATAGAGTTTATGTCTAGATGATTTTATTTTAACACAAGTTTATCAGAAATAGTTATTCTGGTACCTCTTTTTTTGTGGTTTTTTACCTTCTTTTCTTTTTTTGAGCTGTAGCTCCAGAAACCAATCTGTCAGGAAAAAAATGTGCGTAGGAAGACTGTGGTGGTGCCACTTCACCCCCCTCCTCAGCTGCTTATGTCAGCCTTCCAGTACCTAAAGGGGAACTACAGTAAAGCTGGAAAGGGACATGTAGTGATAGCACAAGGGGTAATGGGTTTAATCTGAAAAGAAGGCAGATTTCAAATAAATACTAGGGAAAAATTCTTACGTTAAGGGTGGTCAGGCACTGAAACAGGTTGCCCAGAGAAGCTGTGGAAAACCCCTCCCTGGAACTGTTCCAGTCCAGTTGATGGGACTTTGGGCAACCCGGTCTAGTGGAGGGTGTCCTTGCCCCTGGCAGGGAGGTTGGAACTAGGTATTTTCCTTCCCTTCTAAAACAAATGACTATTATTCTGTTAATCTGGTGATTTCCCGCACTTTCCTGTGCCACATGCCAACCTAGGATGAGTTGGATGTGAACTGCAGAAGGCAGCATCTCAGTGTGCTAGGGTACACCCTTAACATGCCTGGCTCTTGCTTCCCCTATTGCTTGGTAAGGGTAATGGCAATCAATCACCTCTTGCTACTTCTGTACCTGGGTTGTAGACCAAAAAGAAGTCGTATCAGAACTTCAAAATCTAGCATATTCTGCGTCTCCGCAACCGGTGGAAACTACCAGAATATTTCAACATCCAAGCTGTGCCAAAGTGGAAATGTACCTGACAAAAGTTAATTATCTCAGATCCTATAAATAGCAATTCTAAGTGGGGTTCTATGAGCTCTCCTGGCTAGCAGCAGGCAAGCTGGGATACTTACACACTTTAAGATACTTTATATTGCATTACTGTGAATCTCGTCATCTTCAGACCTGTAATTAAGTCACCATTTTGATCACAATGCATTTGAGTAAAATTCAACCTTTGCTTTACCTCATACTATTAAATTCTGATTTTCTGCTAAATCATAACTATGTCAAAACATTTTTATCAGTGACAAAGACAAAGGAAATTTTGTCAATGAATTAACATTTAAATTATGTAATGAATAGAGGTGAGGTGAAATTGTCACAAGAATGCATCAAATCCACCATTTATTTTATTATTTACAAGATTAACACCCCTTGTTCTGCCCACACTTTCTACCTCTTATCTTATATACACTATCAAGCTATTGACAATTGCTGGCATTGCAGCAATAACACAGCTTTTACCTTTTATTTCATGCTTTCATGCTGTCCTTATCACTCCTTCATCTCCCTTTAAAAATGTACAAGGAGATTATGTGGTTTTTTCTTTTGCTTTCTTAATATTTGTCCTTAATACCAAGTGCAAGTTTTTAAAAAAAACTTGCACGTTTGCTCACAGGTGCCCAGATGAATGGCTGTGCAGTGACAATACAATGCCCTCTGCTTATTAGACTATTTGTTACTGTTCCAGTAAGATGTATGCATTGGTTGTATTCACTTGTAGCCTTTTTAAAGTGTAAGATCTTTGTGAATAAGGCCAATCTTTATGTTTAAATACACAGAGAATTTAATAAAATAAACTTCCATCTTTGATGCAAATACAAACATTTTAAATGCCTTCTGGAAACTTGCAAATATTTGTTTGAGGATTTTATCATTCACAGAAGTATTGCTGCTTCCATTTTTTCAAAAAAGATGAGTAAGAGAGATAAAGGGATATATCATGAACTCACAGGAATTGAACTTGCCCGAGGAATGCTATTAAAGTGCTCTGAGGAGCTGTTTTCTATGTTCATCAGCAATGACTACATAGTATTAGCCGATGTGCATCTTAAGAGTTTTGAAGGAAATCTGCAGCAGACTTGGGAAAGTACCTACATCTCTGAAGATCCTGTTCCAATTCTAAAGTAACTATTTCCATTGAAGCAATCACCATTTCCACAGTGCTAATACAAGAGCAGATCACAGAAATAAATAAACTGTCTGTCTACGTTTTATCAGGAACACTAAGTGACCATACAGCTCAGAGCTGTCCCGAAACCAGACCACCCCCAGAACCACACCTCCTGGAGCTGCCTGCTTCTCCCCCTGCCTCAGCCCCCCTTTATACTGAGCATGACGGAATTGGCATGGAATACGCCCTTAGGCCAGTTCGGGTCACCTGTCCTGGCTGCATCCCCTCCCTTCTCATTAGCGGGGAAATATGAACAACTGAGAAGTCCTTGATTGCTTGGCCACAACTAGAAACATCAGGGTGCTATCAGCCCTGCTCTCATCCTGACTCCCAAATGCAGCATTCCATCCACTGCTAGGAAAGAAATTAACTCTATCCTAGCCAAAACCAGGACAGGGCTGAGCAGCTACATGTATTTACATACTGGCTGGGGTTAAATCATGACATGAGTGCAGCTGAACAGGTTCTGGAAGGATCTAGGGATGCTGTGTTTACAGGGCTTCCCTCATGATCCAATATGAAGCATGGTAACATCGTTTTTTCCCTCCCAGTGACATAACACTGACTTTGTTTTCCACAACTGATCCTCCCAAATGTATTCCTCGACAGGCTTCAAGTTCTTCTTTTTAAATTTTCACAGGTCTGTATCTATCACAATTCTAATCAATCCAAACTTTTAAATCTGCTGACATAAGAGTTATACAACCCTTAGATAATAACTATGCCTCTATTGTCACATAGCATGTTTCCGTATCACTACCAGGTATATTTTTTGGTTGACCACATCCTATAAATTATGGTTCAATTTTAAGTTTTCTTTTGGTATGCACCATTTCATTGACTTCAAAAGCCTGGTTTCTATTCAGGTGAAAGTTCGCTTCTAAGAGGCAACTTAGTAACATATATCCTCAGTTTCATGCTGCAATGATGTGCCAATACTGGGGGCTACAGCTCAGCCTTCCTACTATGTAAGAAACTGAAAAGTAAATAAAAAAAAGCAAAAAGCACCCATTTAAAGCCAGAATGGTAATTACATCTTAATTATAGAAAAGGCGTAAGACAAAGCCCAAAGAAGATTAAGACCAAGTACTGTGCCATATGAACACGGAATAGTCTTGGAAGTACAGATTATTGTCTGGAATTTATGTATTCGGCAGTATCAGTGTAACCTGTACCTATGGCTCATATTTGACTCAGTTTTAAAATACATCACGTGAGGAGGAGATTTATTTCAGTTCTTAAAATATGCTTCAGTATGTAAGGAGAAATTCCCTTGTTTTGAAATCTAGTAATATTCCTTAAGATCTGAATTTGGTCAACTCTGGGAATTCATCTGGATCCTGATATGGGCCAAATGTTGCTTTTTTGTTGTTTTGTTTAGGTTTGGGGGTTTGGATTTCTGGTGTGTTTTCTGGTTGGGTTTTGTTTGTTTTGTTCTTTGACAGAAGGTGCCTGTCAGGCAAGAAATACAATCTATTCTATAACTAAAGCTTGTAGCGGTGAGCCCACACAGATTAATTCATGTGCTGTTGAAAATGACACTTTATCTAGAACTGAGTGCAAATGGGCAATCAGAGGAGATGTTATAACATAGAAAAATAAAGTTAAAAATAAGTCAACAGTCACCTATGGCATTTGTCCAAGAATCCTAAAGAAATCAAAGAACAAATGAACAGTGCTAGTAGGAAAAGTATGCAATTAAAATTGTATTCTGCTCCCACTAAAATTAATGGCTCTTGAACTAGTGACAAAGGAAGCAGGATTAGGCCTTTCATCATTAAATTCCTATTAAACCAGAGAGCTAGAGAGCTGACAAGATTGTACTTCTTTTTAAAGAGGTGCTAAAGATGATCCAAGAAATTATTGCCTGATACGCTTTATCCTGGTGTTAGGAGAAAATGTTTTAAAACAAAACAAAACAAAAAATCCATTAATGGGGGAGTCATAAACCACCTAGACTAAGCTAATACATTAGGGAGAAACTAGTAATGACTTTTGAAAGGTGAATTATGTCTATTAGAATTCTTTAAGGACTCTTGCAAAATAGAGGGTAAAGAGAAACATATGTACTTAGTTTGATGCAGTTCCACATAATAGACCTTGATCCTCTGTAAAGGGTAATTATACAACCATAATTCTACTCTTGGAAAGACCTTGTGCATGCAAATAGTGCACGGTAAAATAAAGAATAGCCAGAATTAGACAATCTTTCTGTATAAACAGATTACATAAAGTCTTCATGGCTACTATGATGTCAAGTTCTACTCTGGCATTGCTAAATATCAGGTTTTGAATGGGTGAAAGCATAGGGAAATGTGCATAAGCAATTTAATATTGTAAGACTTAATAATAGGCACTTTCCTAAGCATTTAGGAAATAATGATCTCAAACCTCTGCATATCTTTCTTATTAATTTTATGAGCAGATAGTTAAGACAAGAATAGAATTTTGCTAAAGGATAGGTATGTTGCTGCAGAGTTATTTTGATGGAAAATGTGTTGAGATTCCAAATAAACATAAACATAAGTGCCTAGAAAGCTTTTGACCATCTGTAATTTTTTAAGATATCTATCAGTGAATATCTTTACAAATATCTGGTTCATAAAGTGTGGTACAGCTGAATCCTAGTATTCAACATGCAAGCAATGTGTTTTGTTATTTCAAATAAGACAAATCATGTGCCTGTCACACTCAAAAACAAATGTAAAGATGGACAATGTTCTTTCCAACTGCCCTTCATACTCTCTGCTATTGTTACTATGGATTTTTAGAGCCAGTCAAAATGACAGTTCTAGGAGATTGTCATCTCATGACCAGTAAAGAAACTAATTGGGTTTTATGGACATTGCATTTGTCTATAAGAGTAGGTGCTTCTTGACTTAGATACCATGATCTTTGAGACAAATACTTGTTTCCTATTCCCTGTTTTTAAAGAATTAAAAGCCACGAAGTACATGTTTTGCCTTTTTATTAGTGGCATTGTGATGCAAACAATAATTGGTTTATAATTCTTGATGTAAGATTTGGTTTTCATTAGTTTTCACTTTTTAGAAATTTTACCAGCAGTAAAAATAGGAGATTATACACTCATCTAAAAAAATGTCTCCATCTGGCCCTGAGACTATTGCACTTCTTTTTTACACTGAAGATTTTTTTCTATAGATTTAAGTTTTGTGGGAAAAGTTGAGAACATGGACTTGCCCATTATTTTGTTATTTTTTACAATATTTGGAAAATTCATTTAAATATGGAAATTTCCTTTAACCTTTTACATCCATGACCATAATACCGATCTTTCCTGTTCATATTTAGTCTTGATTAATTCTACAGATGCACTTACAGTTTCATACAGGTACACTCTACAAGGTATTTTTGGAAACTTAACTCTTAAGATCAAATTTGACACATTTATTTATTTTTTTTCCCCCAGAGGTAGCATTGTTCATTATGAAGTTAGGAAAAAAACCACCTAAATATTTTGCATAAAATCTTGTTTCTCTCTTCAACTTTTGTCCAATGGTTCATCACACTGAATACAGCTTATTTAAGTAACCATTGAACACAATGCTACACAGACTATTTAATATTTCAAAATACTAATAGATAGCAATTGAAAATAAACGAGAAAATGTTGATGTGACATTTAACACTGCATGACTGTGGTACTTTGTTAACTAAAGTATGATATTATTTATGGTACATTAGAAGCTCAGATTACCACATATATTGCACATTTAAGAATAGAAAATATAGACTACAAATGGTCAATTTCTAAAGTAATTACAGGAATACTCACAGTATATAAATTCCACTGGAGTGGATGATTTCTGATTTATATGCATTCATGTGTTGTAGATGTATTTAATAATTCTACCAATGTACAAAATTTGCAAGTAATGTAAAATGTTTGGAATGCCAAACTAGAGAGATTTGCAGCTTCTACACTGACAAAAGCTTCATGACAAGCTGTAAAATTAATCAAATGCATTTATTATACAAAGAGAGGCTGAAGGAACTGGGCTTCTTCAGCCTAGAGAAGAGAAGGCTGCGGGGGGACCTCATTGCAGCCTTCCAGTACCTGAAGGGAGCTTATAAACAGGAGGGGAATCAACTTTTTAAAAGGATATATAATGGCAGGACAAGGGGGGATGGACTAAAGCTAAAGGAGGGAAGGTTTAGATTAGATATTAGAGGGAAGTTCTTTACAGAGAGAGTGGTGAGGTGCTTGAACGGGCTACCCAGAGACATAGTGGATGCCCCCTCCCTGGAGGTGTTCAGGGCCAGGTTGAATGGGGCCCTGGGCAATCTTGTGTAAATCCAGGCCTGAGGTTGGTGTCCCTGCCTGTGGCATTGGGGTTAGAACTCTGTGATCCTTGGGGTCCCTTCTAACCCTGACTATTCTATGATTCTATGCTTCAATAACTGTTTGCTTAGTCTATGCTTCAAAATTTGCCATTCCTTCCTCACAGAGTCTAGGTGCATTATGATTCACATTAACAGGGAAGTAAGTCTCGAGAACAAGGGGGGACCAGGCTTTTGTAGACACTCTCAAATTGGAGGTCCTAGCCCATAGAAAAAGTTTCTTTCCTTGAATCACATCACTCCAGAAATTCTGACTATTAAAGCATACTGCATAAAGAAAATTAACAATGGTTGTGTCTTTCAAAAATCATCATATGTATATATACAAACATCTGCTGAATTTCTTCCATCTGTAAGAAAGGAAACTGGCACATTTTGGCAAATATTCTCCATGAACTCTTGCTGAGTATTCGTATCACTCTATTATCCATGAGCTCCTTTGAACAAAACAACAAATATGTTATACAGAAAAGACTCAGAGAAATAGGAATAGGGTACAACAGGGGTCATAAGGTAATTAGGACAATTAAGTTTTCAGTTCTAAATCTGAGTAGTCCTGTTTAGGACCTTAATGTACACAAAGACCAAATTTCCTTCACAAACCCACTATGAATTTAGTGTGCCTCTACAATGTTCACTGCAAGCTGGGGTGTTCACAGCTTCAATGCCTCTTTATATAGCGGATAATCCTTCAATGCCTGTCAATCTTTACCAAATAAGGAGGAAGCTAATGATGACCATGGTGTCTTAGCTGACACTCTGTGGACATCTGAAGTAGAGAAGGACAGCTTCTTTCAGTTGTTACCAGTATTAAATCATTTCAGACAAATTCTATTAAGCACAATGCATGTAGAAAACAATTGCAATACTCACTGGATCTCAAAATAACCAAAGAATTTAGGCTGGAAGGGACCTCCGGAGGTTATTTAATGTAACAACCTGCTCAAAGTGTTTCCAGCTTCACCGTGAAAGCACGTTGCCCTGGGCCATCTAGTGGGTATTAGCAGTATGTACTCTTGTACATGCTGGACCCTGAGAATTTTAGGAAAGGAACCTTTCAGCTCCTCAAGGAGTTGGTCAATAGAACCCCTTGGAAAACTGTCCCCAGGGACAAGGGAGAAGAACAGAGCTGGCAATCTTTAAGAAAGTTTTCTGTAGAGCACAAGAGCTCTTGATCCCCAAATGTAAGAAATCGAGCAAGGAAGGCAAGAGACCAGCACGGCCTGTTGGTCAAAATTAAAGGCAAGAAAGAATTGCACTTACAGTTCAAGCAGGATCAGGCATCCTGGAAAGAGTATAGGGATGCTGCCCAGTTATGTAGAGATGAGGTCAGGAAGGCCAAGGCACATGGAGGACAGGGAGGTGACTTGATACAGCCAGCACTGCTTCACCATGGGGCAAGTCCTGCCTGATCAACCTTTCTACAATGGAGTGACTACATCAGTGGACAAGGGAAGAGCTACGGATATCATCTATCTGTACTTCTGCAAAGCCTTTGACACAGTCTTCCACAATATCCTTCTCTTTACACTGGAGAGATACGGATTTGATGGGTCTACTCTCTGGTGGATAAGGAATTGGCTGGATGGTCGGATCCAGATGATATGGGTCAATGGCCCGAGTCCACATGGAGAGGAGTGATAAGTGCTGTCCTCCAGGGATCTGTACTGGCACCAGTGGCATAGACAGTGGGGTCGAGTGCACCCTCAGCATGTTTGCAGATGACACCAAGCTGAATGGCGTGGTCAGCACATCAGAGGAATATCATCCAGAGGGACTTGGACCAGCTAGAGGTGGACCTGTGCAAACCTCATGAAGTTCAACCTGGGTCTCATTATCAATATAGGCTGGAGGATGATGTGACAGAGAGCAGCCGGCAGAAAAGCACTTGGGGGTACTAATGGATGAAAAGCTAGACATCAGCTACCAGTCTTCAGCTGCAGCCCAGAAGGCAAATCGCATCCTGGGTTGCATCAAAAAAAGTGTGGCCAGCAGACTGAGGGAGGTGACGCTCCACCCTCTATTCTGCTCTGGGGAGACAGACCCCAGCTGGACTACTGCATCCAACTCTGGAGCCCTCAGCACAAGAAGGACATGGGCCTGTTCCAATGCATCCAGAGAGGAGGGCCACGATGATGATTAGAGGGCTGGAGCACTTCTCTATAAAGACAGTTTGAGAGATCAGCTTGTTCAACCTGGAGAAGAGAAAGCTCCAGGGAGACCTTATAGCAGCGTTACACTATCTGAAGGGGACCTACAAGAAAGCTGGAGAGGGACTGTTGGCAAGGGCATGAAGTAATAGGACGAGGGGCAATGGTTTTAGACTAGAGCAGGGTAGGTGAGATTAGACATGAGGAAGAAGTTCTTCACTAGGAGGGTGGTGAGATACTGGAACAGGTTTTCCAGAGAGCTGGTGGAGTCCCCATCCCTGGAAACATTCAAGGTCAGGTTTGATGGGGCTCTGAGGAACCTGATCTAGTTAAAGGTGTCCCTGCTTACTGCAGGAAGGTTGGACTAGATGACCTCTACAGGTCCCTTCCAAACTAACGCATTCTATGGTTCTATGATTTTTTTAGACCCTTAAAGCCAGGGTATGGATCCTGTTCTTCTCTTGGAATTTACCTGTTGTATTTAATACATTCGGAAACAATAGAGTACTGCATTCAAATTCATCCATTTGAGTTATGGTAGCTAATTACTTACAATGAATCATCATGACAACTAGGCATGATTACATGATGCAGGTGACACGTGTGTTTACTTTAGCTGATAAGATGAGAAGTTGTTAGGTATCAGTAACCAGGAAACAAGCCTAATGGAGCTGACTGTTTCACTTAAAAGCATCAGTCTTGTTTCTTGCAAAGCACTACAGCTACACTTTTGTTTGTTTTAAAAAACCTGCAGTATTGATTTTCTCTTTTTTCCATGCTTAAAGACTTGAATTCTTTTTTTCCCTTTGAAACATAGTTTCTATGCCTCAGGGAGGTTAAATTTCTTAAGACAAAATATACTATAATTAAAGGATATCGTGTTTTAAATGAGGTACCACTTGTGGGATTTGAAAGCCCGTAGCTTTCAGAAAAACTCTCAGTAAAATATAATTATTCCAATTTCTTAGCACATCACACTGAGTCAAGTTCAAGGGTTCATTTTGCAGCCAAATCATAACATTTTCCTTATTAATGAGAAAAACATTTTTACCTGTTAGAAAGACATACTCTGGAAATCTCTAAACTTTTATTTGAATGAGCTAGCAAGAGGACTCATTTTATTTTGTGTTTTCTCCTATGTTACTGTATTCTTCGAGGTTTATGTTATGTTATCTCATTTTGAAAGTAATCTGATTAGCTCTCTACACTTTTATTCTAGAAACAGCAAAATTAGAACTAGATATAGCAGCAAGATATAAGGGCAGCTGAGTACCAGGTATTTACATTGACAGGGAGAAAAAGCTGCCAATGAAGTTACATAGGAAAACAATAACTGCATTTGTATTTGGAAATGGCACTGGTGGCAATTAATTTGAAGATTAAAGATGCTTCCTGAATTTTCCTGAACTTTTAATCTTTTTTCCAAGATGAGATTAAAATTTTATCTTCTTCATTCAAGCTAACCTCAGTTCCTCTGTATTTAAAATTAGAATATTGATGCTGTATTTTTAGCCTCCTGCACAAATAATATTTTTCTGAGGAGTAACAGAATTTTATACATATTGTAAGCTTTCAGCTTTGAAAATTGTCATTTGAAAATGCAGAAATAAAGGGTAGGGTTTTGTAGGTTTTGAATATTCATAAACTAAAATGAAACAAAAGTTTGCAAAGTATTCTAAAAAATTAAGATTTCTGTGCCATGGAAGGCCACTTTGGTCAATCAGGTACATGTCTTTAGAACGTGAAGCATCAGATAGTATTAAGCCTGAAAGTGCTGTTTGAGAAACAATTATCAGCCACAGAGACTTGAATGAAGGCATACAGGGATCATTAGAACCTTCGCTTAGAGAAAGAAGGAAACTATGGGCTACTTACGTGTCTATAATCTAACACAATTATTTTTTTCTAGTTCTATGATCATGAGTTTATTAGTATTAAAAAATTTTATTGATGTGTTGGGGTTTTTTTCATAATAAGAGTAGAATTGGGGGGGTCTATAACAAGAAAAAAAAATCTTTTCATAAAAGTTCTAGAAATCCAAATATATTAAGCGGAACCCCGGAACAAGTAGTTTAAATAGTTGTTTCTAATCTAAGTGACAAACAAAAATGTTAGAATAATTAAAAAGCAATATTTAATCTGATTCCTTCTCATTGAATAAACATTAAATCCTCTATATGCCAAATGTCAATGCATAATATTTTGAAAAACAGATTTTTGCATTATCTCAAATAGGAGCTTTAATTAAACAAAATTGCCAGACTATGACATTCAGCACAGATTATTTTAGTTTGTTTTCATTTAAACTCTTTTCTTGAGACCCAACTGTCATCGCTGTTTAATTTCCAATAGCGCCTCACTTCCTCAAGACATTTAAGGAAGCATCCAATTCTGCCCTGTACCTCTCCTGTGTGCATATACTCTTTGCTTTGCTTTCCCAAAGGAGACGCGTACGTGTTCAAAGAGACTGAAGGCATCTATTAACAGTCTCATCGCAGTAAATTAAAATCTGCAGTTGTAAAAGTACTCTGCATAATTTTTATTTATATGAATCACAAGGCAGAACTACACACTGATAAACTGAAGGACAAAAATTATGTTAATATTTGTATTATATGTATTATAGATGTATAATATGTATTATACATGTTAATCATATTAGTCATATAATAAAATCAATCACATAATTTACATACATATCTTAAAGATTTAAAATGGGAGCTATCAAAACAATGCTGACATTCCCCTTTCCAAATGGACTTCAACATTCTGCTCTAGGCCTAGGTTGAGAATCATTGCCTAGAGGGGCAGATTTGAAGGTCTGCTTTAAATTTAATTGTACCAAAGTAAGTTCTCTGGTATCTTTTTGGGCTCTGCCTGGTGTTGTGACAGTCAGAGCTGGTGCTAATCTTATTGTTAATGTCAAAGACCAAGTGTGACAGCAGCAGACAAGATAGGCTCTAGTGAATGACAGAATAATCAGTCTGGAATAGAACTATTTCATCCATAAAGGATCAGGCTGTGGGAAATCACTATCAGTATGTCCACATGTTTACTTCTTTTCTTATTCTGATGGCAGTTAGATCATTTAACAGCATATTTCTTTGTCAAAGATTATTTGAAATTCATGTTATTCTAACACGGTAAACCTAAAGGGATAAAAATCATTATGTCTGCCTGTATTATCAGTATTGGAAAGTTAAAGGTATAGTGAACATTCTTCTGTGAAAATAACTCCAGGTATATAATTGCTTATAATGAATGTCCACAGTCCCACAAACTTGCCTTTTAGTTTTCATTCACTGTCATAATTGGTCATTATACATGTTTAATAGTAAAATTCTTTAAAAAAAAGGGAAATTTGTGAATAATTCCTCCAGCAACAGAAGTAGGACAGTAGTTTTCATTCACTGTCATAATTGGTCATTATACATGTTTAATAGTAAAATTCTTTAAAAAAAGGGAAATTTGTGAATAATTCCTCCAGCAACAGAAGTAGGACACGCTGGTAAATTCATAACCTTTAGGAATTCATAACACAGATGGAGCAGTAAGAGTTATGGACCTGTGGCTCTTAACACAAGGGCAGGAGCAAGCATTAAGGCTGAAAAGCACAGCTGAGCTGTTGATACTTTTTGTTGAACTCACTTAAAACATTTAGATCCTGTCCCTGACCTCTGTACTTATTCTTTTGGATATATATTAAGGTTCTTAATATATTCTTAAAGATTTTTAAATATAAATAATCTACAATGGTTGCATACAAGGCACTTCAAGATTACAAACAGTCTAAATATTTATACTTGTGGATGGAGAAGACAACAGAAAGCTACTTGCTTATAGCAAGATGCAGGGGAATGCATCAGTGGGCTGGTAGTAATCAGAACAATGAAAGAGAGCGTTAGCTTTCTGGTTAATTCACACATGATCAAATATGACCCTGTGGTGATTGTTTTGGTTTTGGCTTTTTTTTTTTTAACAACAAAGAAACAACAAGAAACTACTTTTCATAATATAAGACTCCAATTACAGGAAAAAAATTAAGTAAGTAAGAGCAAATTCCTCTTTAGGGAAATGAACAGACAAATATGTTTCTTTTTATGAATGCTACAGTATTCATTTTGAACATACAACTACTTCAAAACATTAAACAGTTTGTTGGTGGATTTTGTTTGCTTGCTTTTTCATAAAGATGAAGCACTGAATAACATTAATTAAATATGCAGACTGCCAGACAAGTCTACTAGCTAATATTAGAATGATTTGAGTACATGGGACAGAGTTAATTTTCCTCATAGTAGTTAGTGTGGGGCTGTGTTTTGGGTTTGTGCTGGGAAACAGCACTGATACCACAGAGTTGCTTTTGTTACTGCTGAGCAGTGCTTACATAGAGTGAAGGTCTTCTCTGCTTCTCACACCACCCCGCCAGCAAGTAGGCTGAGTGTGCACAAGTTAGGAGAGGACACAGCCAGGAAAGCTGACCATTAACATATCTCATGTCATATGATATCACACTCAGGAATAGAAGAGCTGGAAGAAGAAGACAAAATAAAGCTGGGGACACCTTCAGAGTGGACGTGTTTGTCTTCCCAAATAACTGTTACGAGTGATGGAGCTCTCTAGAGCTGGCTGAGCACCTTCCCAACAGTGGGACGTGGGGAGTGAATTCCACATCTTGTTTGTGCATGGCTTCTGCTTTACCTATTAAACTGTCTTTATCTCAACCCATGAGTTTTCTCACTTTCACGCTTCAGATTTTCTCCCCCATTCTACTGGGGGAGAGTGATTGAGTGTTTTGTGTTCAGTTTCTGGCTGGGGTTAAACCACAACATACACAAAAGAGGATCCTGTCTCCCTGCATTCTTCATGCTTTTCAATGACTAATATGATTCTGGCTTACAGGGCCATTGTATGCTGGTTTCTTACTTTAAATGAAAAAGAGGGGGACAACAGGGACGGGTTAAGGCCATTAGATGTTCAAGTCACCTTAAATATGATTCAAGAATGCCTCTGGAGCACCACAATATGGTCTGTATTCTATTTTCAAATTCATCTTTTATACAGCTTTAGATGAATTGTGCCAATTTTGATTGGCTGGCAAGATCTAAAGTGTTTTAGTTATTTTTATTTTGAATGCACAATGGTACCCTCTTTCACCAAGAAAGGTTTATTGACAACAATAAAAAAACATAATAGATGTGGATTTCTAAGCAAAATAATATTCCAAATCAAATTAATTCTACATAATATTTTGGCTCAGGAAGGTCTGATTTTAGATTCCGAGTTTAAAGTGAGCCAGGTTCCCACTGCATAGATCACCAGTTCAGAACTTAACACCTCTCTTAAATCTCATCTTTCAAACATGCCACATCAGCTGTATTTTTGCCTTCACATTAGGTGTTTCAGTAAACCAGCATGTTTTCTCACAGCTAACTGTCACTACTACTACTCTTTTCAGTTTCTAAAAAGCATTGTTTGGATGCCAACAATAAATATATTTCATAGAAAGCAGCACTTTCAAGTTTGCAAGCCAATGGAAAATCTTGTACTAACTTTTGGATAAAGCTGCTGATTAGTTATAATGATTTTGAGGTACAGTAGTTAGGCTTTGAGTGAGGTAATTAACCCACTCCTGGCAAAATAGTGTCTGATCCAGTGCTAATCCGGACACATTTTAATTGTAACAATAGAACAGGGGTTTATTTACAATAGATCAATTTTCTCAATATTTCCAGGTGAATAAATTCTAAATGCTTAAAAGCAATATAGTAAAGGTTAGATCTCAAATGTAGGCAATCAGAAGAATGTAATCCAAGCATGAGTAATAACCAAAACCTCAAGCAAATCATTACATGATTCACTCAAGTGAACCTTTTCACCTAGAAAGACTCTGTGCAAACTGCATGTTATTGTAGAGTTCAGTGTACTTAATTTACTTCCTATTTGTTTCCAGGTGATGTTGCAAGTTCAGGAAACATTTTGGCTCTCCAAATTGCTATAGTTCCTAACAATAGCCTCCCAAACAACCCATGCTCTTAAGCGTTTAAATTGAAAATGGTGAGTTTTATTTTATTATTTTGCAGCTATAAGTAAAGCTCAATTATGTAGTTGGAATCTAGAATAATAAGAGGATCAGGAAGATCTAGATTTTGACTGCTTTCAGAAGGCTGTGTAAATAGGGATTTTTATTTAAGAAAAAGTCACCAAACCACAGATACATTAAAAAACCCCAACTAAACAAAACAAAACAAACAAACAAAAAAACACCCAGCAGAACATAAACCACTTCAGGTTATTTGAATAAATTTTGAGGTATTAAGCTCAACATGGGGGAGGTATGAGGGTTAAATTTTGCATGAGATCAATTTAGCATAGCTGCGGAGTGGTATATAACGTTCTTCAAAATATGAAGCTATAAAGTTATATGGAGTCTTAGATCTTTCCGTATGCCCAACACTTAAAGAAAATCCCCTTTGTACAATTACAGGGTTGTAGTCAACAACTAAGGAATAGAAATATTAAGATCTAATTATTGGACCAAGATGATTCTGTCTGAAATGAATCCATCAATGCAGTGTGCTCTATGAGCAAATACATTTTAATTAGCAAGTTGACAATCAGCGTTAGTTTTTACATACATCTGCTTACTATTTCAAATAGAATCATCCTACTACCTGGCTGAGTCAGGCTATTTGATTGCTTCATTTAATTTCAGTATCAAATGGACAATTTACAGAAGGATTACTGTATTTACATTTGTTTGGGGGATTATTTTTCATGAACTGACTTCAACTACATGTATTCAACTTCACAGGAAAAAAAAGTAGTTCAAAAGAACAGATTAAAAGATAAAGGAATATGCAAAATCTAAAATAAATGGCATCTGTGAATCAGACCTAATTTCTGTACTTCAAAATGTGCCATATTGTAATTATAAAGATTTAGGTAAATTTAACTACTTTATGTAAACTCAATAAGGCAAATCCAATTGTGTTTCATTTATTTTAAGTCAATTATGCTGTGTAATTTCTTTCAGTTTGCAGGCAGCACTGGCAGTGCCCAAGCTGTTTATGAAAATTCAAATTAATTTTTTTGGATGTACTCAAGATGCAAAGCAGTGACAAAATGAGGTTAACAAAGGAGTGATCAAAATTAACCGAGCCTTGTAATTCACAGAAACAAATTTCTATATAGAAATGGAATTCTTTTTATTCTTTAAGACATAAACATGGAAAAAATATAAACATAAAAAACCTATAGTAGCCTTCAAGAATAACATTTTTCCCTCTCTTGCTCAAGAAGTGAAAAAGTAGTATTTGGATAACTGGAACATTGCTAAAACAATGTTTATACCTGACATATGTGTTAACTAATAGCGTGGAGTCATGTTCTGTCTTCAATTCCATGTCACATACTCCATGTGATTGTCAGAAACAAGAAAAGAAACATTTCCCACTCTAAGACTTTTTGGCTGACTGCAGGACAAAAAATTAAACTTCTCTTTGGAGAAAAAGATGATCAGTTTCAAATGCTTAACATTGAAAATTATAACTTTTGAAGTGCAGATAGATATCTGTTCAGAAATGCCTTGATATTCCTTACAGAAGCATGACATCTATTCATTTATTGAATTATTTACATCAATATTCTATTGGGGTTTTTTAAATGTTTCAGCTACTCCTTGGCTAGTCAATTGACTCTGTTCTCCATTCACACTTTCTTCCAAGTTATTCCTTAAATCCAAATGGACTTTACTGTTAGTTGTCAAACAGATTAAGAGATTAAGAGAAAGGTAAGAGGATAAGAAAAAGATAGTGTTATGATTCTCACTGATAGCCTTTCCCACTTTCCTTCTGCAGTGGAATGGAATAGTGAAGAAAGTATTATAAATCTCATTTTTTTTTCTGTACTGAAAGATGATGTTACTGGAAGACCATCTGTAGGCAGACAAAAATCTAAAACTTTTGGGAAGCTCCTTTGATTTTCAGAAGTTCCTGAAAATCAGTAAAAGTCAGTTTTTCAGTGATTTATGAAAGATACAATTACCTTTTGGGGAGACTTCCTTTTCCTAAATCAACTTGAACAATTGCCTGAACGGCTGGTCTCAAAGACTTTTAGTAAATGCAGTAATACCTCGCTAGTGGAGAGGTACCAGTGGTATTCCACAAGATTTAATTTTAGGGCTACTTCTCTTTATTTTAATTTGTTTTTAATCAATGACCTGGACACAGGAGTTGAGTGTATGCTCAGTAAGTTTTTCCAATCAGACTAAATTAGGAGCAGTCTTTGATACCTTTGAGGGTAGAGAGACCTTGATAGATCAGAGTGCTGAGAAATTACCAACCTGTCATGGTTCAGCCCCAGGTGGCAGCTGAGCACCACACACCGCTACCTCACCCCTACTGCAGCCAGACAGGGAGGAGAAGTGGACAAAAGGACAGTATACTGACCCAGCACAGGGAGAAGGGACAGAATACACCAACAGTGAGAACAAAAGCACTTTACTCATCTGATGACTGACCAGGTGCTTTACCCACACTCAAGACCATCTTGGAGCCTTGTGGAACCACCCTTCCAAAACTAGCCCCCTTTTATGGGGAGCGTTGCTGTAACATGGTGTAAAAAGCAACCTTGGCCCGCTCGGCTCACCTGTGCTGGCTCCTTGTGAGAATTAACTCTTGTTCTAGCTGGAACCAGGACACAACCATAGAAAACTTGACAAGAACACATGTTGGATTTTGCAGCTGGTATAGTGTAATCCTGGATACAGACAGATGGTATAGATATAAATACAGAGAGAGATGTAGATGAAGATGTAGATGTAGTTATAGATGATATAGACATAGATATAGATGTAGGTGTAGATGTAGTGATAAATATGGTTACAGATACAGATACGGATACAGGTACAGGTACAGACTGAGGGACATGAGTGTAGCCCTGCAGAAAGAGAACTTTGGGCCTTGTTTGGTTGATGGTTAACTCAATATGAGTCAACAGTGTGTGACCTGGTGGCCAAAAGGGCCAACCATAAACTGGAGTGCATTAAGCACAGAGAGCATAGCTAAGTAATTGAAAGACTACCCCACTATATTCAGCATTGGTGCAACTGCACCTCAAATACCAAGTGCCATTTTGGGCTCAACAATACTGGAAGGATATTAAAATACTAGGATGTGCCAGAATGAGGGTAACAAAGATATTGAAAGTAGTAGAGGGCATGACTTATGACTTATGAGGAGAAACTAAGGATAGAAGGTTCGCTCAGTTTAGAGAAAAAGAGACTAATAGATGACTTCATTGCTACCTACAATTCTCAATATGTATAACGTATTTGTACCCTTTCATTCCTTCCATCATAGATGTATTTTTATATAAACAAAGTTTCAGAAATTGTTTTAAACTTCAGATACTCACTTTCTTGTGTTTTTTTATTATATAACAGTGCAAGAAGGTAAAATATTAGCTTAGCTATACTTGTGACTTTCTATACTGTTGACATTGTTAATGTTACCAATTTCTGCTGGAAAAACAAAGAAAAAACGTGAACAACAACAACAAAAAAAGACTACACTTCCTATCCACAGAAACTCCACAAACTGATCTATTGAATGTGTTGTCTTTAAATTGTTATGAAATTAAGAAAATGCTTTACAAAAATACAGCTGTGCACTTAACAGGTGAATCCCTGATAGCAGCCTAGCTAATACCGGAAAATTGCATTTCCAGACACATCGCCCAATTTCTCATATGAATAACTGTGTTAATAAAACACTAGTCTAACATATGAGAATATCTAGTGAAGTACTAAGAATTAGATTCTCTGATGAAGATCCATGGAACTCTATATTGAATTGATGTGGAATAATCTACTGTGTTGCCACTGTCACTTTGCCCGTCATAAATTGCTTTTCACATGTAAGAGTTTATATCCTGCCCAAACACCAAAGTCTGCTTTGGATATTCTTAATTCTTGGAATATTCTTGTCATGCCTCTCCACATTTATGTCCTCACTTGGATTAAGCATTTTTACTTCAAGGTAATTTGGTGGAAATTCCATGACATGTAATGTAAAGAAAAAAAAAAGAAAAAAACCCAAACCTGAACCCTTTAATATATATTTAATTTGTTGATTTTAATTTCACTAGTGTTCCCATTGATCTTCTCTTAAAATAAACCAAAAGAAAAAAAACAATAGAAACCCTTGATTTATGATACTTTCTCTATATTATCTCCATTGTGTATACTTTTGCTGACATATGCCCTAATTCATTTCTCTGTGAGGTAAGCAATCCATTTTCTCATATACTTTTCTGTAAGTCTAATATATTTTCATCACCATTTTCTGAAACACTCTTCTGCTGATTGCCATAGCAGTTTCTATTAGACATAAGTGTTTCTTCACTTCAGCTTCACGCAAAATGCCATATCTGTACTAGATAACACTCTGTCAGCCAAGAATTATTTTATCTGTAACAAAATTGTATATTCAAGATAGCTTTTATTGCGGTGTTCACAGATGTTAAAATTACGTTAGAGTAAAGCCTTGACTTGGACAGAAGTGTATAAATGTAAAAAGAATTCCTCTTCAGTTTCTCTGAATTAATTTACAGATCCTAGAAAAACAATTTTGTTAAAATGAAAAGTACGTATCTTCAGGGTTTGAATTCAGTACGTACTCATTTGACCTCTACAAGAAAATTTGCAATGTGATGGAAAGGTGAGGAAAGTAAATCTTAAACTTCTAGCTAAGGAGAGGCATAAGAAGAAAAGGAAGTCACAGGTTAATATTTGCTTTAGGTTTGTAGGCGAGTGTTTTGTATTGCTTCCTTGGCTATGAAGAAGCAAGGGAGATAATTTAAGACAACTACCTTAACTTATATATATTGTGAAAAGCTTAATATTATTACAAATATCTAAGAAATATGATGCTTCAAAGAGTTACATCAAATTCCGATTCCTTTGAAACTTTCTTCAAGTACCTTGGCCTGTACTCCAAGTTGTTTTTCTTTAGCTTGTCAGAACATATAGCCACATTCAGAATGACAGGATATAGAGTTTAAGTTCCGTATTTGCTAAAGCTAGCTGTAGCAAATTAAAAGATCAAACCAAAAGAATGACTTTTACTCAAATTCCTTGGTGACAGAAATCCATCCTTTCACCTTCAAAAGCCCTAACTTGCTGAGTGGCTCACATACGCTGAGGAATTACCTGGTTTTGTTTACTCTTTGACTTACATCTTGCCTTAAGTTATATCTTACTTCATAAGGTACAAGGAAGCAATGCAGTGTATTTTCTTACCACTAGACAAATATTAAAGAATGTAAGGATACAGTTCTCTTATATTTACAAAGTGCTATTATTGACAGGAAAGTGTCCAAATCATTTCAAGGTAAGTTTTACTAAAATTTACCAGGCACTAGGAGTTCCATGTCTTGCCAATACCGAGAGTATTTAAGGACTCAGTTTAGTTGCCTACTTTAGGATGAAACATATTGTACAGGCATAAAATAGGAAATTTAGGTGAGACTGTCACTAGATCTGAGTCATGTCGCTCAGTGGTGTATAATTTAAAATGTATTTACTAAACTGATACAGGTATCAGGTGGAAACAATTTTTGTTCTCAAATTTCTATTATAGAACACACAGAAAATACCCTGACACAAACCAAGGCCTAAACCCCTCCACTCCAATTTAGACCAGCACCATTGACCTAAAGGAACAGGGTATTTATTCTGACAGTGTAAGTTGTCATGTCATAGCTATAAGCCTTTTTTGGGTGTGTAGTAAGCCTTCTACACATCCCTGTATGTGTGTCCCTTCTCAACCCCCAAGGGTTATTGATTCAAGTGTTGTAGAATCATAGACTAAATCACAGAACGGTTTGGGTTGGAAGCAACCTTAAAGATCATCTAGTTCCAACCCCTGACATGGGCAGAGACACCTTCCACTAAACCAGGTTGCCCAAAACCCCATCGGACCTGGCCTTGAACAAAGGAGAAGGCATACACATCCTCTCTTTGGGATCCTGTTTCATTGTAACACCACTCTCATCATGAAGAATTTCTTCTGAAAAGTTAAATCTACGGTCTATCAAATTAAACCCATTACCCATTGTCCTGTCACTACATGTTCTAGTAAAGAGTCCCGCTCCAGATTTCCTGTAGGTTCCCTTCAGGTACTGGAAGGCTGCAATAAGGTCTCTCTCTGGAGCCTTCTCTCCTCCAGACTAAACAAGCCCAACTCTCTCAGCCTGTCTTCATACAAGAGGTGCTCCAGTCCTCTGATCATCATCATGGCCCTCTTCTGGATACACTCCAACAGATCCATATCCTTCTTGTGTTGAGGACTCCAGAGCTGAAGGCAGTGCTCCAGCTGGGGTCTCACCAGAGCAGAAAGAGGGGGAGAATCACCTTTCTCAATCTGATTAACTTGTGGCCTTCGTTTGGACTCGCTCCAACATCTCCACATCATTCCTATGTTAGGGGCCCCAGAGCTGGATGGAGTACTACAAGAGTAGTCAAGAGGGGAAGAACTACTTCCCTTGACCCGCTGGCCACCCTTCTTTTGTTCCAGTCCAGGATACGGTTGGTTTTCTGGGCTGCTAGCACATATTGCTGGCTCAAGCTGAGCTTCTCATCAGCAAACAACCCCAAGTAATTCTCACAAGCAACTTTTAATCTGTTCATCCCCCAGTCTGTACTAAAACTGGGGACTGCCCTGACCTAGGTGTAGGACCTTATACTTACACTTACTGAGTTTCATACGGTTCACGTGTGCAGACCTCTCAAGCCTGTCAAGGTGCCTCTGGATGGTATCCCTTCTCTCCTGCACATTGACTGCACCATACTGCTTACTGTCATCAGCGAAATTGCAGAAGCTGCATTTAATCCCATTATTCACGTTGCCAACAAAGACGTTACACAGTGCTAGTCCCAGTACCAACCCCTGAAAAATACCACCTGTCATTGGTCTTGATTTGGACAACGAACCACAACTCTTTTGAGTGTGACTATCCAACCAATTCCTTATCGACTGAGTGGTCCATCCATCAATTACATGTCTCTCCAATTTAGAGACAAGGATGTCATACAGGACAGTGCCAAATGCTTTGCACAAGTCTAGATAGGTGACGACAATTTTTCTTCCCTTACCCACTACTGCTGTAACCCATTACAGAAGACCACCAAAACTGTCAGGCACAACTTGAGCTTTAGTGAACTCATGTTGGTTGGCTGTCACCTATCACCCCCTTACCTGCCTGAGCATAGTTTCCAGCAGCATCTGCTCCATGATCTTGCTGCACACAAAGTGAGACTATCCAGTCTGTAGTTCCCCCAATCTCCCTTTCTTTCCTTTTTAAAAATGGGGCTTACTTTTCCCTTTTTCCAGTTAACAGGAACTTCACTTGTCTGCCATGACTTTTCAGATATGATGGAGGGTGGCTTAGCAACTTCATCATCCAGTTCCTTCAGGGCTCATGGTTTCATCTCATCAGGTTCCATGGACTTGTGCACTTCCAAGTTTTTCAAATGACTTCAGGCCTGATCTCCAACAGTATGCTGCTGATCCGACGGCAAGTGTTTCTGAACTTGGTGACACCTCTGATGTTCTAAGTTATTTTTTTTTCATTATCCTACTCTGATTTCATTGTAAAAAATTACATAAATTTCCCAAGTTGAGTCCGTTTTGCCTGTGACAGTAATTCCTACTGAGTTAACTCTCCTGTTTTTATCTCAACCCACAGAATTTTAATTTAATTTTGTTCCCCCTGTCCAGCTGAAGAGGGAGAGGGATAGAGCAGCTTTGCTATGTGAGGGGTGTATTTTCTTTCTTGTCTGCCTTTTTGCAGTGTTCATCACAGTTTTAATTTCATCATTTCAGTTCTGCTTGAGTTCTGTATGTTAAACACCAGTTGTGTAATTATTACAGATTCAAATTAAACTACACTAGAAACAGATCGTATTCCCTTAACAAACTGTTAAATGTTTCTGGCTTTCCATTAGATTTAACTGCTTTAACCATACAGGCTGTCTGCTTTAGAAATGTTTTCTTTACAATATTGCTTCCCTCAATGGTTTCAGGCTTGCATACTATATCCATATATCTATCTTGTCTGATCAAATCATATAGTGGTCTACAGTTTTACTGGCAGGTAGGGGAAATTCTTCTTTACATATAAGATTTAGTAGTCTTACAGTGTTTTAGCTCCAGAAAAGAGCATGGATTGTTTAAAAAAAAAGTATTTTGGTTTTAATTATGATGTTTATGTATAACATAAGTGAATACACTTCAGTGAAATTGAGTACAATCATACTTGAAAAATGTAGGCCTTTGGCTGTGGGACACAGAAAGGGAACAAAGCCTTTCAGAAAAGAAAACTTGACTTATTCTTCCTATTCTCCACTACCTATTGAAGATATTCTTAAACTGCATGAAATGGTGTTTCTTAGGTAGATATTACAGAAAAACAAGGAGAAAAACAAGGTGTGGGTTTAGGTATTATACCTTATGGTTGTTATTTCAGAATATGCAGAGACCCCCAGGAGACCAGTCCTTAGAAGCATTTGTCTGTATCTGTTGGAATTAGGGGAAAAACACATGATATTAAGTACAAGCACAACTACAGATGTTTTCAGGGAATTAACACCATTGCCTATACTATTTGTACTCACTCTATGCTTTTACCATTCCATTCATAGTGGGTGTTCCACAAAGAGAAACCAGAAACTTCATTGCAACGATGGAGGGCATTTTAGCATTGAGATGGCAGTAGCCTGGCAAGAATTAATGTTTAAAAGTTCCAGGGGTTTCTTCCTCCTCAAGACATGACAAAAACTTTCTAGAGATTCAAAGATATTCAAAGTAGTGAAGATGAAAGTGTCCGGAGTATTAAACATTTTACAGTATTTAATTATAATGCTGAACACTGCAGAAAATATTATACTATTTTACAAATTTGTAAATATTTATTAAACAATTGTGCATTTTTGGTCCTTGCATCTCAAAGAACACTTAGTGAGATTATATAAGCTTCTCAGAAAAGTAACAAAAATACGTAAGGAGCAACTGATAGATGGGGACATTAAATTTAAATCCAGAAAATACAGGAGGTAAATGCTAGGTGATCCTCCTCCGGCAGGGAGGTTGGACTAGATGACCTTTCGAAGTCCGACCATTTTCTGATTCTGTGATTCTGTGTGAAATGGTAGATGTTTATAAAATTCTTTGTGGAAATATGTGTAGCCAAAAAATACCAAACAGAAAAGTGAACTAGGTAATAGTGATTCTCAAAAATATGAGAAATATTGTTCATGAAGTAAAATTAGAAAAGGGAAAGTATATTGTCTTCAAAAAAAACACTGAGGGAGGTTTTTCCTCATGCATTCCAAGAACTGAGGAGTACATTGCCATAGGAACTTTCAAGTGGCTTACATGAATGGTAAAGCAATTAGATAAATTTGTGGAAGAGAAATGCAAATTTTGCTTAAAAAGAATCTGGGTTTCTATCTGACTGCATGACTTTTTTTTTCAGTTTGTTTACTTAAAACACTTCAAAAGAGACAAATACTGACACAACTTTAATGTCATTGTGCCTAAGGTTTTTATGTACTATCATCGCCTAATTTTTCACAGGATTTTTGCCTTAGATTAGGATTCATTCTGTTGTCAGTTTGTTGTGGTCATTTTGTTTATAAGCACGCAATTTGTTTCTTCAGAACGTGCATAGAGTATGTATGAGTATAGTAAAACAGGCAGGAGACAAAAAGACAAAGGTGTCTTATTAAAGAAATTATTTTTCTAATTAGTCAAATTCTGTTTTTCTTCTACATAATCCCCGTTTGATACTGAGACACCACAGAATCACAGGATCATAGAATGCTCTGGGTTGGAAGGGACCTCAAAGATCATCTAGACCAGGTTGCCCACAGCGCCATCTAACCTGGCCTTAAACACGTCCATGGATCAAACCCTCTTTCAGCTTGAAGCCATTGTCCCTTGTCCTATCACTACACTGCCTGGTGAACAGTCCCTCTCCCACTTTCCTGTAGGATCCCTTTAAATATTGGTATGCTAAAATTAGGTCCCCCTGGAGCCTTTCCCTTCTCCAGACTGAACAAGCTCAACTCTCGCAGCCTGTCTTCACAGGAGAGGTGCTCCAGCCCCTTGATCATCTTTGTGGCCCTCCTCTGGACTGACTCCACTGAGTGGTCCATCTGTTGAATCCATGTCTCTCCAATTTAGAGACAAGGTTGTCATCCTGGACAGTGTTGAAGGCCTTGCACAAGTCCAGGGAAATGATGTCCATCATCCTTCCTTTGTCCACCATCTCTATCACTCCATCATAAAAGGCCACTATATTTGTCAGGCATGATTTGCCCTTAGTGAAGCCATGTTGGCTGTCACCAATCACCTCCTTATTCACAATGTGACTGAGCATAGTGTCCAGGAGGATCTGCTCCATGATCTTCCCAGGCACAGAGGTGAGACTGACTGATCTGTAGTTCCCTGGGTATTCTTTTTCCCTTTTCTAAAAATGGGAGTTATATTTCCCCTTTTCCAGTCAGTGAGAACTTTACTAGACTGCCAGGACCTTTCAAATAGGATGGAGAGTGGCTTGGCCATTTCACCCACCAGTTCCTTCAGGACACACAGACACACCTCATCAGGGCCCATGGATTTGTGCACCTTCAGGTTCCTTAGGTGTTCTCAAACCTGATCTTCTCCAACAGTGGGTAGTTCCTCATACTTTCCGTCCCTGCCTTCGCCCTCCGTTACTTGGGTGGAGTGGCTAGAGCTCTTGCCAGTGAAGACTGAGGCAAAAAAGCCACTAAGTACTTCAGCCTTCTCCATATCCCAGGTAACAAGATCAACTGTTCAATTCCAGAGGGCCTACATTTTCCCTCATCATCCTTTTTCTCATTGATATACCTGTAACAATTTTTTCTTGTTTCCCTGCATTTCTTTATATTCCTGGCCAGATATATTTCTAACAGGGCCTTAGCTTTTCTAACCTGATCCCTGACTGCTCAGACAGTTTCCCTGTATTATTCTCAAGAAACCTGTCCTTCCTTTCACCCTGGCTATGCTTTCTTTTTTGGTTTGCATTTGCCCAGGAGCAAATTATTCATCCATGCAGGCCCCATGGTGGTTTTGCCTAATTTCCTCTTTGCTCCTGGGCTCAGAGGAGGTGACCCTTGAATACTAGCCAGCTGTCTTGTGCTCCTGTTCCTTTTAGGGCTTTGTCCCATTGCACTCTACTCTGAATAGGCCCAAGTCTGCTCTCTGGAAATCCAGGGCAGCAAGTTTCCTATGCTCCCTCCTCGTTTCCCTGAGGATTTAGAACTACCCCCATTTCATGGTCGCTGGATCCAAAACTGCTCTTGATCCTCACATCCTCCACCAGCCCCTCCTTGTTGGTGAGGACAACATCTAGCATGGCACCTCTTCTCAGCAGCTCCTCCGTCACCTGGAGGAGGAAGTTATCATCAACACATTCCAGGAAACTCCTAGATTGTGCTCAGCTGTGTTGTCCATCCCATAGATAGTGAGGTGATTGAAATCCCCCATAAGAAGGCTTGTGAACACGAGGCTGTTCCTATCTGTCTATAGAGGGCTTCATCTGATCAGCCTCCCTGATCAGGGGGCCTGTGGTACACACAGACACACCCACCCACACAGACACACACACACACACACACACCCCCACCCCACCCCCCACTCCCTCACCCCACACACACACTATGGCGCCCCACACACTCCTCCTGATCCTAACCCACAGGCTCTTGGTGAGCCTCATTAACAGAGAGGGCAACACTCCCTCCTTACCTGGCCTTCCTAAAGAGCCTGTATCCTTCTCTCCTGATGCTCCAGGCATAGGAGTCATCCCACCATATCTCTGCAATGCCAATAACATTACAGCCCTGCAGGCACGCACAGGGCATGCACAGGTCTCCAGCTCTTCTTGTTTGTTCCCATGCTATGTCTCTTTGCATAGAAGCATTTCAGCTGGGCCCCCAGTGAGACTGACTTACTAGCTGGACTTACTAGCTCATAAGCACCAGCAGTGGTTTTGAGAAGTGGTATTAAAATGTCTGCTTATCATTTTCTGAGATATAAAGATCAGATTTTCTGAGCAGATGAAAGCTCACATTTAGAAATAATACAAAATAAATTCTACCATGATTTATTGATACAGAATGCTCAACAGTCCTGAAAAATAATGTCTGAGTTGTCTTACACCAGGTAAAGAAAAAAAAGAAAGGATTTTTTTTCTTTTAATATTAATCTATCTATATCTCAGTTCTTTGCTGTAAAATTTGACCTTCACAGAATTACTATAATTATTAATTTATGTTTAAAATATGCTTTTTTTTTGTCCTGACCTTTTTATTTTGTATTAAGAACAAGTTTCATAGTTCCTAAGGAATAAAATGGTGAACTGCATATAAGAGATATGGGGGGTGGGAAAAAGATAAGATAAAGAGACCAAATATACTGAGGAGCTGTTCAGTAACTGAACACAGTCTATTTCAGGTCTGCTGAATAAATCTAACAATGTAGATTGCACAAATAAAGACAAAATATAACATGTTTGTACAGTGAGATTAAATGAAAACTACATAGGCAGCTTCCATACTACTGTTTTATAAATGTCAGTGCTTAGGTTTGCCATATCCTATTCTATGAGCATTTCTTTATCTGTGTGTTCATGTGTGTGCATACATGTTCAAATAAATTATATATTAAAAAAAGATATTCTTAAAATTTACCATTTTGACAGATGCATGAAAGGGCAAGACTTAAAGATTTTTTTTCCTCAGTGTAGTGTCACAGGTTTTGTCATGTGTAAAAAGCAATTTTTATTTTCCAAAACAGCTGTTCACGAAGTGTAAATGTATTGCAGATTACCTAGCGAGGGGAGCAAAGGCTAAAGACAGCAAACAGTAATTTTGGTTTGGCTCTTTAACCACATGAAGATGATTCACCACACTAAAGCTTAAGGTGGATAAGGAGTTAACCTCGGTCTCATTAAAGAAGTCTCTAGACTTCAATTCTGCTGTTTTTTTTCTGAAATGGCCTTAACTTACTCTTCCCAATTCTTTTAAAGAAATTATTTAAAATAGTTACCTCTGCCTCTGGGTGAACAGGAAGACACAAAAGCAAGACTCTTTTTTCCTCCCTTTCTTGTCTGCCTGTATGTTTGCAGACACAGCATCAATCCAGGCAACAATTAACAGTGTCATTTGACCTTTAGTATTTTTTTTTCTGCCATTATTTGAATATCTGAATTACTGATTATGAAGTAAGACAGTGATATATCAGTATTCCCTTGATTTCTGAAATCTCTTTGGATTTCAGTAGCTCGTGACCTGTCTTAGTCTGGGCTCCATTACTTACAATGTGAAAATCCAATCACTTTAAAAATGTATAAATAGTTTTTAAAAGTATTTTTGAAGATAAAATTTTCGTATTTGGATTTTAGGACTATGTGACACATTGTTCATTTCTGAACTGCAGCTAACCCTCCCCTCTTAGAAAGAAATATACAGAAAATAATGATTATGTCACATATTTTTCCAAGAAACTATTTGATTAATATATCCTGAAAGAATCTTACACTTATTTTGACTTTTTTGCATTTGATCATAACAGAAAGCAAATGTTTAGAAAGCTTTTTTGATTTAATCTCACTTCATTTGTCAGGTTCATTCAAATTAATCCAAAATATTTCATTATGGTGGGTTGTTTAAACAGTTGATTGTCTTTTCTGTTTTCATATATTTAAAATACATCTTGTTTGCCTACTGGTTCAACTTATTTCCTGTATCTTGGCTGTTTTAGGATGAGCACTGAGGTGGACAGCAGCCCTATACATCCTGATTGCCATTTACAGGGAATACATGTTCCTAGTCCAGACAAGAGCTGAGGTGCACTCTAGCAACAAGGGCAGGAACCAGGCCACACCACACAACAAAAGATCCAGCTAAACATAATTGTAAGAAATCTGCTTAGAGGAAACTTCACATGTATATCTCAATGTTTGGCCTGAGTGTTTAAAAGATACTCCATACAGCACTTAAAAACTGATTTCACAGAATCACAGAATCGCAAGGTTGGAAAAGATCTTTAAGATCATCAAGTCCAACCGTTCCCATACTATGCTAAACCATATCCCTAAGTACCTCATCTACCCTTTCTTTGAACACATCCAGGGAAGGTGACTCAACCCCCTCCCTGGGCAGCCTGTTCCAGGCCCCAACAACTCTTTCAGTAAAAAATTTTTTTGTAATATCTAATCTAAACCTGCCCTGGCACAGCTTCATGCCATTTCCCCTTGTTCTATCTCCTGTTACTTGGCTGAAGAGACCATCGCCCACCGCTCTACAACCTCCCTTCAGGTAGTTGTAGGCAGTGATAAGGTCTCCCCTCAGCCTCCTCTTCTCCAGGCTAAACAGCCCCAGCTCCCTCCGCCATTCCTCATAGGATTTGCCCTCCAGCCCCTTCACCAGCTTGGTTGACCTTCTCTGGACTCGCTCGAGGACCTCAATGTCCATCTTATGGTGAGGAGCCCAGAACTGCACACAGCACTCAAGGTGCAGCCTCACCAGTGCCAAGTACAGGGGAAAATCACCTCCCTAGACATACTGGACACACTGTTTCTGATACAAGCCAAGATGCCATTGGCCTTCCTGGCCACCTGGGCAAAGGTGCATATGAGGGTGCATGGAATGAAACCTCATATAAGGTGCATAGAATGAAAACTACATTTCACTGGGGCAAGCTTGCTGAACACATTTCATCCATGATTATACCAGAGGAAAATAACATTGTTAATCCCAAGAGCTGCTGTTAGCCGGTTTCACCATTTGGGAAAAAAGTTGCTCTAATTCTTCAAATGACAGAGACTTATGAAATATTGGCATTGTGAGCAGTAGAGGGCTGGTATTGAAACTGCATAAATACTAATCATTTTTTGTGAGGCTGGGGGAGAAACCTGAAATGAATTCATGTTATTAAAGGAACATGTAACAACTGACTCTGCTGAAATAGTGTAAAAGAGAGAGAAGAGCACTCATAGAGACACAGAATGAGATTTCTTCAGATTTGTCCTTGATAAACATTTATAAACATTTGTGTGAGGAATAAAAATAATTGGAGGAGAAACATGCATGCCTCATGCTGACAAAAATATGTTTGTGCCTAATAGATTGGAGAAATTGTTCAAGAATTGTTTATTCTTATGGAAAGATTGCCCTGTACAGTGCTGCCAAGGACAGTTTCAGCTTGAATAACTATCTATATAATGACATTCACTTAAGTTACAGTGACTTAACTTCTAAAGCGAAGTTAGACATCACTGCGTATTAAGGGGTGTATTGGGGTTTTTGTACTTGTTTGGTTTTGGGTTTTCTTTTTTTTTTCCCCTCCTACTGAATGAAGGAATGAAATGTGGCTTTAAAAGCTGAGTAGGAAGGACACACTTTTCATGAGCATGGTTTCTCCTTCCAGCTATGAGACCAAAGTTTCTCATACCACACACACACACACACACAAATTATTTATATATTTCTACGTAGTTGTGAAAAGAAACAGGTAATGATAAAGACAAAACATTAAATTCTGTTCCTCTCCACAGATATAAGATTATGGAAGTGATGAGTTTGTTAACTCATGGAACAGAATAAAATGTCTGTGATTCTGCCTCTTGTATGTGGATTGTCCTGGACAGTAATAAGCTCTTTCCAAGTCTGTAAGCAGTTGTTTGTGCCAGAGGACCTGTGGTTTTCTTTTGAATATACTAGTTATCTGTGCTCTTATGCTTTCCTGAATTACTGTATTCTGGTGTGGTAAACCCAAATTACGTATTCTTCAGTGTGGCTCTCCGATAGACAACCTAACAGAAATGTTCTGGTAGATTGAGCACACGTCAGGGAAATGCACTGTGTTAGGAGAACATTCAAACACCTCTGCAGTTAAAAGATGAATTGTTCCTTTTTGACAGTGAAGGCTCATGCATTCCCAGAAGAACTGGTCAAAAAGCTCCACTAAATATGCCTTTTGAGGAAAAAGCCAATACAGATTTGTTGAGTTATTGCAGTCATTAAAGACAACAGTTAACATGCAACTTCCTTCTCATGTATATAAAGCATCAAGGATAAGAAAGAAAATATATACCTATGCATATGTATTTTTAGACTGGTTGGTTGGGGTTTTTTTCCAGTGCAAAATGTGAATAATGTAAGGATGACTGAGTAAATATAGTATCTCAGGAATGATTTTAGTATATGAGGTGCTACATATAGTACCTTTTTTTGTGCTTTTTTCTTTACTACTAGAGGAAATAATTTATTCCACACTTATCCTGTGTACTACCAGGAAATTCTGAAAGATGAGAAATAGCAAGAAGATGAAGTGCTGACTTTTGGAAGGAATACACAGCCACAGCTTTATGTAATGTCTGCACCTTTCTTATCTCAATAGGGCACAACAGGGAAAACACACACATTGCAAGACATGTTCCTGTTACTCCTCTCCTTCCCATTCTCCCTCCCCCTGTGGCTGCTGCACGGCCACATAGTGCAAAGACAGGGAAATAGAGAATTAACATAAAATATAGGAGTTGTTGTCTATATGGACAAGGAGGAAATATACTTGGGTAGCTGTCAGCACATTTGCTTCAAGAGTAAATAATTCCCTTGTGGAGTACAACTGAGGGAAATATTAGTCTAAAGAGAAAATGCAAGAGATAAAACTACTTCAAATGAACTGATGAAAAATAAGGTTAAAAACCACATTGCTGAAGTTAATAATTAAAACAATGGCACTGTTTACTCAATGCACTGCATTTTGTCTCTACTTCATGCTGATTTGCTGTTGACAGCCACTTGTGTGGGCATGGATATTAGGATATAGATATACATGTACACATTTATGTATTTGTCAAGTTCAGGAAAAGGATTTGGGGTTTTTTTTTTTATTTTCTTTCTTTGAGTCCCTGTAATAGAACTTTATTTTGATAATGAAACAATCTTTTGGGTGTCAGTTTTCTAAGATCAGCATGGAACAATTTAACAATTCCTTTGAGATAAGAACATAAGCAGAATACATATATTACATCAGCCTAAAGCAGACTGACAAGTTTTATAGATATTTATCTATTAAATTTCTGTGCTTTCAAGGAACAGACTTCATAGATACTGTTTCTTGGCCTACTAACTTCCAGGACTGCTTTTTTTCTCTCCTGGCTGCAAAACTGTTGGGAGTTCAGTGCAGTTAACTACAGCACAGAGGGGACAGGGAGGAGTTGACATCGTACTCCGAAAGTAGCTTCCATTAAAAAAAAATTAACTGATGAGTTGGATTTAGTAAGATCAATAAAAAGCTCTCAACATTTCTTTCATTTATCATGCCAGCAGTAAGCTGATGTGAGGAAAGGAAAATATCTTTTCTGAGTGGTCCTGTTCCTGCAATTAAAAGCTAATTTTTACTTCTCTGCTAAAGGAAAAATCTTGCCATCTTTTCTCAGGCTCCATTCCCCCAACTATGATCAGAACAAAGTAAGCAATCAGTAGCAGTAAAACAGAAATAGTATTTTGCATTTTGTTTTGTAGCAGTGACAAATTAAGTTGTGGCAAAATCTGTATAGACCTTGCTGTCTGAACAGTATGAGAATAAACCAGAAGTATTTTTAAATGATACATTGAATGTTTATATAGTAAGGAACAAATCTAACTTGTTTTAGAGGCATCAAGGCCTGTAAAAACTCAGCAGGAGTTTAAAAATAATTAAGACTCATTATTATATTGCCTGTTTGAAAGGCTGCTCAAGAGAGGGATATGTTTTTATTAACAAAAGTTAAATACCCTCTTCAAAATATCTTTTTAATGCTGGCTACTGGGTCTAAGGGAAAACAGTAAGTGGGTTGTATTGAAGATCAGTGTAGGTGAATACTCATTTGTTCTTGTAATTAGACAGAAAATAATATTGAAGAAAAGAAGGTAAATGTTGGGAGCCAACTATCTTAAAATCTTTAGTTTTCTGTATTGTAGGTACTACATGAATAATCATGTTTATTTTCCTAAAGGAGCTACCTGTTGTTTCAGTGGAGTTACTGAGCAGGAAAGGTACTAAATTAATAAAACTAATTACGCTACAGGAGAAGATACAATTTCAGCTCCTCCATTTGTTCTGCAAAAATGTATGTTCAAAAATAGTAACCAGATAATGAAAGAACATGAAAGGTTCTGTTCTTAGGCACCTTTAGTTCTGAATGCTTTCCGAGAGTGATTAATTCTTCTTAAAGGTCTCTTACTATCAGCTGTTATGGTAATATCTCACATACACATTTTTCTGCTCTTTCTTTTTTAGCTTCCCTCTTCCATCTCTTCTTGGTTCATGTTACCAGCTTAAATTCCACTTGTTCAGAACTGATGGAACACTAATTACTTGTTCCCTTTCTTTCCTGCAGCCTCTGTTTCAATCATTTTCTCTTTATGAACCTGTTCTATTGCACGTTACTTCCTTTTCTCCGATCTTACGGTCAGCCTCAGTGCTGCAATTCTGCCTCAGACCAATAATCTATCATCTTGCCAGTCTCATCTGACCCAGATACTTTCTTTCTTATAATTTCCTTATGAATGCTTTCTTTCCACTGGTTATTCATTCAGACTTCCTGATGTTTTCAAGATTTTTGAAGATCTTAATGTTTTCAAGATTAAATATACTCTTCTTACTATTGCTAATTGCCTAGATTAGATTACTTATTATTTTCCTCTATGATTTGGATGATGCCAACGACTTGCAAATGATATTTTAATGAGTTGAGAGGAAGTATGGAGAGAAAGGGAACAAATCATATTTATTGTATATTTTGAATAGAACAAGAAGGAATTATACAGGAAGAGGTACACAAAATTGCCATTACCGAACACATTATCCAACTTTAAATGTAGTAAGGCAAATAAGTGATTTTTCTGGGTAGGTATTTTTAGGGAATATAGATACATGATGCAGGAATATAATTCAGGCAAAAAGAGAGTACATATGACCTTCAAGGTTGTTTCCATCCTTATTTTCCTTCTGGCCTGGTTTTCTATTTTTCTGGTGCACATGACATATTAAATCCCCTTATTTTATTTGCACCTTTCATTTATCTCATAATTAAGAGATTTTCCTCTTCTCTTCTACAACACATGATCTTTAAGGAGCTTTCCAGCCCTAACCACTCTATGACTCTTACGATTCTAAGTGATCTCCACTTATGAGAAACTCAAGTAATATTCAATATGCTGCATTCTTGTTTCTCTCCCTGATGTTTTCTGCTGGCATGTCATGGCCCTTTCTGGTTGGGTTTTTTTATTTAGCTTTTCCCCTTTTCTAGCTTTAAGAGCTTCATACTGTAACTGTTTACCGACATTTTAACAACTCATATTTTCAGAGCCAAACTGATACCAATTATTTTTTTTTCTGGAGTTCTGAAATAAGTATAAGACTATTCACTGGTTATTTCACCTTTATTGTGACTGAGCTTGTAAATCTGGTGTTCAGTGCCTTGTCTGATACAGTTTTAAGACTTTCACTTGATCACAGTGTCCTGTGGTCAGTTCACAAAGTATTCTTTTTTTCATAAGCAATTAGTACGTTTTAAATGTGCATGTTTAAGTGTGTCATTATTTTCTACCATTCTCTATTAATGCAGAGAAAATGTTTCTGTGAAGTCACACAGTAACTACCTGTAAGCTATGTGTTACTTTCTAGGAAGGGGAAAGATACAGGATAAAGAAGGCATTCGCAGCAGATAAACCAAAAGAGAGAAATACACTTGTGAGAATGAGCATTTTTGAGAAAAAATATCCCTTTCTCTAAGCAACACCACTGAATGCCTAGCAGCTGTTGCCTAACGAACAACCTAATACAGCAGGCAGTAAAACTGAGCCATGGTAGGCTGATTGAAGAGAGAAAAACATTATTAAAATTTAGAGTGTTCATGCTTTCTGTGTTTTATATGACCCAATTGAACTTTGGGCTTTATCGTCCATCATAATAACTCACATAATAATATGCATTATTTATATCTGGAGTGATCTGACTATGCTTCCCACGTAATTTCAATTTGCCTTAAATGTTGTTTTCTGTATGATTTGCAAATTTAGAGATACTGACTACTCTGGGTTTTCTTGGTGAATGGCAAGTACAGATGAACTGTCCTGTGTGACTTTGATTTGAACACTGAAAACTTGCAAGATGTGTTTTATTTGTGAAGTGACTGTATAACATGTTCATATTAAGTTTCAGTAAAAAACGATGGTGGCTTTGAGTCAAGATCCTCTGAGAACATTTTATAACCCCATCTGCAAAGTATACTGGTGTTTTTATCTAGCTGTAATACTTTGCTGCTTCTTTTATCTTTTATCCCATTAAATACCCCAGATGAAATGGGATTAATATTACGATACTAAAGCATGTGTAAAATCAGAAACACTGCAATGAAATGTGTATGAATGTGTTGGCAAGGTATGAACATCTTAAAATAGTCCATGTGATCAGGGTTTAGAGTTTAGTTGTCTATATTGCAGCCTGCATCCCCTAGAGCATCCCCAGCAAGACGTGTGCATACACTGAGCTATGTCAAGAAAAAGAAATTTTGAAAGATAGGATTTGATTTTATTTAAAGTACAAAGCTGACTCAAGGTGCATTTAAACTTGTTATATATTCAGTGTACAGAAGTGGTTTTACTGAGGTGGGGTTTTTTTTGTTGTTATTGTTTTGTTGGTTTGTTGTGGGGTTTTTTAAGACCCCCCAGAAATTCCATTAGAGAATTTTCTTTTTAAAATGCACATTAACAAGGGGGCTACAAGGTGACACAAGGAGTGTGGTTTCCTGCACTCACGAAGCATTTAAGTAGTGAAATTCTGTGAGGTTAAAAATAGATTAGAAAACCTTTAAAAGTTCTGGTGTTTTGACAGTTCTTCAAAAAGATTCTGAAGGTTAAATCAAGAAGCTTTTTTTCTTTCCCAGCATAATTTCAAATAAACAGCTCAAAGGCAGCCCATTATTGCTATCTTTTTGAGGGTCTGTATATTATACAAAATATAAGAATTCAGCAATAACATCTATTAAACTAGGTGGTTATAAATGTTGTAAATTTTATAACATTGCACCAAAACTGAAACCCTAATAAAAGAAACGGGCAAAGTTATTTTAAAGTGTTATCGTCTTATGGGTAAAATCACCAAGTAAATTGTATAGATTCTCTGCTAGAATCTATTTCCTGCCTAGACCCTATGTAAGAATTCTGAAAATTCTACATTTTACCCATGAAGAAAATATAAAATTAATGTTTACATGTTAAATGCTACTAGTTTGTTGTATATTTGTTTGTTGCTTTATTTAGATACAATTTTATTTCCATATTAAGCTTTCTGAATGAATAGTTTCAGTGTCAGTCATAGTAAAGGCTGAAACACAATATTTTTTGTTGAATTAACTCCTTTTTGAAGATCTAAGTCCTCCTGGGAACTCAGTAAAATTTAAAGATCTGTTGTTTTGCATTAGCTGAAGAGGCTGTTAAACATGTAACTTTTTTTTTCTGCTTTACAAAAAGGGATATAGATATCCTGGTGGACAACAAACTGAACATAAGTCAGTCCTTACATCAATGAAAATTAATCATTTATTGATACATTAGTAGAAACCTTATCAAGTGATTATTCCCCTCTACTAGGCCCCTGTGAAACTGCATTGGGAGCAAAGTGACCAGTTTAGGTTCTCTCTCAGTACAAAAGAGATATTGACAAATTACAAGAAGATCTGAGGAGGGATATTAATTTGGAACCTATAGCCCTTGGCATATGAGATAAAGCTGGGGAGCTTGGATTTTTATTAATTTTTTTAGGCATAGATGAGTGAGGGGAAAGATAAGGGGAGAGAGACGAATCTAATTTCAGTGTTCAGAGTATTGTGAAGATGAGGTTGGACTTTCTCAGATGTGCACAACAGGTCAAGAAACAGTTACCACAGATTGCAGAAAGGGAAACAACAACTCAATATATGGAAAAAGATCTTCACAATAAGAATAGCTAAGCACTGGAACACATTTCCAGGGAGACAGTGGAATTTCTTTTGAGATACTCAAACCTTAACTGAATGAAAGGCCCTGAGCAATCTAATGTTAACACTATTTTCAGTAGACCTTGTACTACTGACCTTGCCAAGAAGTTGCATAGTCCTTTATAAAAAGGTTCGATGCCACTGATTTTAAAGGATGCATAAAAAAAAATCCTTGCTGATAAACTTGAAATGCATTTGCTAGTTCAGTCAGCATTATGGTCCCTGCATTACACTACAGGGAGCTCATTTGTACCCCGCCCCTGTGCTAAGAAACATCATCATTTTCAAAGCTGAGAATAAATATTAATTTAGTTTTGCTCTGCATCTAGATAATCTTAAATCTAAATGTCGCATTTCCTCTCTAACAATCTCACTTTATCTTTAAATGAGTTTACACGACTGAAGAACTTAGATTATTGTTAAAGACTTTCTTACAAAGTCCAACTCATCATGCTGTTTTGTATTTCTTCCTTTATTCCTGACTGGACACAGAGATCTTACCTGATCAGTAGTCTTTTGATTATTGGTAGAATTAGTGGTTACTCTTGATAACTTTTTGAAATTAGTTATCCACCCACTTAAACCTGAAACAGTTTTATAAAAGATGATGCCCTTTGCATGGGATGCAAATTCCAAATAAGCTTTTACTTCTTCTGACAACATATTCCGAACTTCTAACACATTTGTGTCCTTGATGTTTGCCAACCAGACCACTTACTAGTTCTTTTAATATCCCATTTTAGAAGTGAACCCCCATAATTCCATACCCCAAACATACCATAACTGTCAATATCTTAAATGCTTCTCCTTATTAGCAGAGAAGTAACTTACATGTAATTTCCATTTGTTTTGACATGATAGTGTCAGGTCTCACCAACACCATCTCATTTTGTCTTGATCACATACTGATACCCTTGGCATCTTTCACATGCTGATTAAGAGAAGATTTGACACTGTAGTGTGGTCTGTGGTAGAATTAATGTTGGCATCTAGGAAAATCTGTTGTGGCACTAAGAAGCAAAGAAGCAAGTGGCAAAGAATCTTTGACACAAAAATATTGTTACCACTCCTTGATAATTGCAAGTATAATTGAAATACTTCAGCTGCCATTACTTACACACTTGATCATACTTGAAATACATTCACATTTGTTCTCCTTGCTAAACTAAATTGATATGAAGTTAAGTTTAAGGGTCAGCAAAAATAGCCAATTATTTTTTTTCCTTGACAATGTTATGTGGATAAAGAAAAAAAAAAGTATATGTGTCTCAACTGACAGTGTCCCAACATTATTTGAATGGAATGACTACTCTCCCATGGCCATGGGTCTCAGGAAATAATCCCCTTTTTTACAGACATCCGTTGTTTTATTCCTAGTTTTTCCCCTCACTCAGTATGTGAATTTAGATCAATCATTTCACTTGTGTTCAGTTTATTCATCTGTAAATTAGTTATCTTAATACTTCAGTGCTTCAGAGAGGTGTTCTGAGAATTACTGAATAAATGTTTACAATGTATTTTTGGAGCATCATATCAAGAGTAACAATATTAGTATTATATTTGTTTTATTGAAAGAAACAACATAAAAGCCCTTTCAGGGCTAGCTAGAAAAAAAAAAGCCCAGAGTTTTCTTCAAATTCTCTTTCAATCTACTTATTGTTTACAAAACATGATAATTAAAGTTGATAAACTGATAAGCAGTTACACATGACAGAATGCTGAACAAAGATTATATTCTGTAAAACATATTGTCCAATTTATTGTTTCGTTCATAATATGAAAAAGAATGCTGTAAAAGACCCTAATTCTGGTGCTTGATAGGGAAATTGGTTCTAAATCCTTGACTACAGCTGTCATCAGGCTGAGACTAATTACATTTGCCTTAAAACTACCCCCCTCCTAAGAAGTTAAGGAAAGAACTGGGCACCCCTACTTATCCTTAGGACATTAACTACAATTACACCCACTGATTTCAGTGGAGTTGGGTAATTTTAGGGAATGCCAGTCCAGGAGGTTTATTTTACAGGTCCATTATGTAGTTCTGATTTTTCTTTTATGTGTACCTCAATCAAAGATCAGAGCACTATTGTGCTGGGCACTGTAAAGACAAGTAATCAAAAAGCAAGCTTCTGCTCTAAATAGTCCCCAATCTAGACACCAGTAAAAATGTGCCAAGGAGATGAAGCAGCAAATGGAGTATAGATAGTAAGGTAATAATGAACAGGAATCTTAGCTCGCTGCTTCCTGAATTGATTTCTGCATAGTCGCACAGCACCAAGAAGGGTGTCAGGTATTTTCACATGGAGAATCTTGCACAGTACTACTTAAAATGTGCCCCTTGAGCAGTAGAGGAATCCAGATCTGAATAGTGACAGAAGAAGAAATAAGATATGATTTTCCTTTCATTGATGAGTTCTCTAAGCAGTAGAATATTTTATTAGATACTTTTTCATTATCTCTCTTGCCTAACATTTTGTAGTTTGCTGTACCTTCATCTTTTCTTTTTTACCCTTTCTTTAAGAAGAAAATCCTTTTAAATTTTTTTTTTCCATTAAAGGTGCTTAGAAGCATTTTTTAGGACAGTATCCAAGGTCTGGGAACAAGCATTTCCAAAAACAACTTCCTGTAACCCCAAAATAATGGGCTTGGGCCAAATGATATACTTAGCCTTTCAAAGTATAACATTCACCTTCATGAAATGTATGTGCATCATAGACATGTAGTATTTTAGGGTACCTCCTTTCATTGCGAAATGTATTAATTTTCTAATTAACAATAGACCTAAGATGAATTTACAAAGGTTACAAATTTATTTCTTAGCTTTTAGGTACTCCAAAATAACTTCAACTTCCATTTTGAAGTGATTTAAATGCTTTACAAAAAAGATTGCCCTACCGCGGTAGTACAAGGTATGTAACCTGCTGTCTGTTCTATTCTAATGGCTTGATATTTCTCTGTATGAAGAATTCAGAATTACACCAAACAAAATTCATCTGGAATTACCTGAAACATTCCAACAAGTTATTGAAGAACAGAAGGATATTTAATCACAAGATGTAATGGAGTATATTGTTTAACAAAATAAAGATTGAAGGAATAAATTAATAATTCTCTTCTAAATGGGGATATAGTGACTGATCTGCCATAACAACATGAAAGTAAAGCTGGCATTTAGTCTTTAGGAAGATAATGAACTGTACACATTGAGTAAGTGTTGGGTTTGAGTTTGGTTTTAATTCAAAGTGAAATTAGTATTTCACACTGAAATTCCCATTATCTGATAGAAGCATTAGATTTCAGGATGCTCGTTACTGCACTGCCTGGCTTACAATGGAAAAAATAAAAAAGAAATTATGTTATGATCTACAATAGCCTGTGTGATCAAGAGGGAGCTGGTTTACATTAAACAACACAGATGCAGAAAATATTACACTGTGTTTCCCTCCGCTTCTTTAGCAGCTGTGCTACTTAGGTAACTGTGTCCCATGTAGGATTCACAGACGGGTGCCTTTTATGAAGATAGGAACCAAATCAACTGCTACAAAAGGAGGACCATGATTTATTTTTCTTCCTAGGACTACATAAATCAGTAGAGAGGGGATTCATACAGGATATGCCTTACGACATTCCACTTAAAGGAGTTTCAATCCGTAACAATCACAGTCTCAAAGAAAGCCTTAAATACCAGGCTGCTGCCTATAATGTACTTACAAAAGAAGAAAAAGTTAGCAAAAAGAGTTGGTTTGGGTTTTTTTTTCCCCTGGATTGTCTCATAGAACAACTGAAGATGATGAAGCTCACTAGAAAGAAAACAAATTGACCCCTGTTCTTTCAGTACTCCATCAGTAAAGGAGAGTCCTTGGGTCCTAGCAATGCCTAAAATGATTCAAGCCAATCCAGTTTATTCTGAATGGCCGTGCATGTCACCAATGTTAGAGAAAATTCTTGGTATACTTTCATCTACAATTTTTAGCTGGAATATGTTCAGCTGAAGCTTTTTTTAGTGCAATTCCCGAGCATAAAAATTCCTACCTTCACTATAGTGATTCATACAGAAATGTACATATTATGCATGTAAAAAGTCTGAATTTCATATAAAAATGTGTGCTATGTTTATATTCTAAACCTACATAAATTTTGTAAATCTATGGTATTTTAAAGGTATAATCTTTATACAGCTATATATCTACATATATGTAAAACACTTATAAAAATTGTAAAGGTTTTGTACATATAAAAAATCTTAAGTTTGCATTTTTAATTATAGAAAAAGTTTTATTCAGTACTTAAAACACAGAAAGTACAGTAAAAATCTATAGAACAGGTTATCCAGGATTACTGTCTTCAAACGTAATTGGTGTAAACTGAAGTTCAGCCAAGGCAATTTAAAAAATGAAGCATATAAATTAATTGTAGAATTCACTGACAATGGAAATCATAAAATTTAAAAATAACAGTAAGTAAAACCAGATGTTTTATGAGAAAATATTTATATTTACCATTGTTATAATAGAAATTGGGAAATATTTGTCATATATCAAAGTTTAAATCAACATAAAACCAGAACGAAACTTAGTATGAGTTTCAAATGCTGTCTATAATTTTAAATTAAATATAAACCAGTAAAAGAAAAGTTAAGATTACTCTTCTGCAGACAGAAGATACTGGATGCTTCTTCCTTTTCCCTGAAGGCTTTAAAATTCTCTGTGATGTTGTAAACCTTGAACTTACTGCATTTATGGCCTTTGTATAGGGAGATTTAAAACAGATTCAGAGGAGTGACGTGAATTGTGCAGTCTCATAAAACTGTTTCTACTGAACAAGCAGAAATATGCACACAACCCAGAATAAGCGCTGTCTAAACCAGTGAGTCATGTAAGAGTAGTACAGTCTCCTGTGCAATTATCTATGTGGTTCCAACAGCATTTATAATTACATTTGTGCTAACACAACAAAAACGACACGGCTACATAGTTTCCAAGCCTGAATCAGCTCACATCCACCTCTTGAGGGGAGGGGGTCTGCAATGTGCTTTCATTGTTTGTTGCCATGCAGAACATGCCATAATCTATTCATGTATCCTACACAACAAAGCTCTGAGGGTTTCACAGGTCTCCAAGCATTACACTCTTCACTGGATCCCATGACTTCCAACAATAGCAAAATTTGTAGAATTTTATGTTTACGCATTTGCTTAATTTTTTGAAAGTTTGGTCTCTCAGACTCTTTTGGAGCCCGATCGATTACAATTCTACCCCCAAAAGCAAAAATGGTCTCGCAAATACTGATGAGATGTTTGTTCCATGGCTGTACTTTCTGATCAGAAAGTTTTAATTGAACAAAAATGTGTCACTGTGAACATGAGCTCAACAGCAAAAGAAAAAGCAGCAGGGATTCTGCACACATCACAGAATTGCAGAATCACGTAACATTGAAGTTGGAAGGGTCCTCGAGAGATCATCTCGTCCAACCCCGCCTGCCAGAGCAAGATCACCTAGACTAAATCACACAGGAACACATCCAGGCGGGTTTTGAATGCCTCCAGAGAAGGAGACTCTACAACTTCTCTGGGCAGCCTGTCCCAGCGCTCCGTCACCCTCACAGTGAAAAACTTTCTCCTTATATTCAACACAGAACTTCCTATGCTCCAACTTGCACCCATTGCCCCTTGTCCTATTGCTGGGAATCACTGAGAAGAGCCTGGCTCCATCCTCCTGACAGACTAGAAAAACACCTCAAAAACTAGGAAAACACCACCAAAAACATGTACAGCTAAATACTTTTCTATGTCCAGAAATTTAGAAAAATATCAATGACTTACATTCACATGGCTTTAATTTGTTCTTTTGCAGGATTACATCACAAACCATCTAATAGATCTAAAGTATATCGCAAGGGTAGATTTGTTCAGCTTGATGGGTTCCTGTTCTGTTCACACAGGTCTGCTTTGTTGCACATTTTCATTGAATATTTTTTTTTGCAAAAATATCCCTAATTTATATAGGTATACATTAATTAATCAGACAAATAGATGTCTTTAAATGTCACCCATTCTACTTAAGTAATACATAGCTGGAAAGTTGTGCCTTTTTGCTTGCTTTATATAAATTGCTGTGCTCAACGTCTGGCTCCTTATGCACAGCACTAAGATCTTTATGTTCTTTTCAGCACCTTGGCTATAACATCATAGAAGATAAAACAAAAAGAAAAAAAACACAACAGCTATAGACTAAACACTGTAAGAAGTTTTGTCTGTCACAAAATTTGGGAAAATGGCTGTAGATCTTTCTGATAAGGGTAAAATAGTCATGCAATTATTTTATTTCTTAAAATACCTATCACAGTAGAAAAATAGAATAAAAATTTATCATAACTGAAAATAAAGAAAGTTGTTTAAAGATGTAAGTATGAACTGTGAAATCAAGTATGTATTTGTGAAGAAGCCATGAAACTTCTGTTCATGGTTCATCATACTCAGGTCTGTCATTCATTGCATGGTTATAGCTACCTTGCCCCTATGCTACTTCACTTTTAATTACTCAAAAGACTGCAACTACTCCCGTATCTTTCCAACAGTCAGTATTTTTCCCCAGTATTATGTGTTGACTCCAAGAGAGAAACAATATATCTATCAGTTTAGGAGTGGGAATAAAGACAACTTTTTCTTTTTTTTTTAAAAAAAAAGAAAAAAACAGCAAAACACAACCTAAAAAAACCCCACACAACAAATATGCAACATAGTTAAGCCCAGGTACACATTTAGTTAAAAAATGTGGTTCGTTTTGACTAGTGATGTTTCTTGCAGGCAAAATAAATAATGTTTCTTGGAGTAAAGGCTGCATGGGGGTGACTGTATTTTGTATTTTACCCTATGTTTTGTGTACAGATAAACAATGATGTGTACAGATAAACAATGAAATAGTTTAGACAAAAAGGGAAGCACTTATACAGTCATAAATAGACCAAAATTATGCTCAAAAATACAGTCTGAGAGTGCCATCTTCTGGAAATAATATTTCTTACAGGTTTTTAGTTCAATTTAATCCTTGGGTCACAAGAAATATTAGTTAAAGATTAATGATGTTTACTTGCCTGTTTGCCCTGTATTTCCCTTTTCATTTGTCGAAGCTAGTTTTAAAGTTAGTAGTCCCGGCACAAACTCTTTTCTATACAAGCACCTAGAGTGTGAATACAATAATCAGCCAGAGTTTAGGCTTTCAGGTTTGTAAGGAGTTCTATAATCCCTAAGGGTTAAAACAATTTGAACCTTCTCTCAACAGAAAAGAACCAGCTTTGGCTTTAAAATGCTTTAATCCTTTATCTTGATAAACTTTGACAACATGTAAAATAATAGTGATTCTGTGATTGTTGTCTATAACCGAATCCTCTACTCAGTTCAGCCTGTTCTGCATGAGAAGCAAATTACTGATTGTTCGGATACAAATCTGTATGTTCCTCTGAGGCAGCCACACACCCACATGCCCACTACATACATAAAGTCTCCAGAACCAAAGGACTATTTTTCAAGAGAAGTAATTTGGACTAAATAGTCACTTTTCCAAATACAAAAGAGATTTCTAACTAACTCTTGATAAAAATTTTCTGGTCAGGGTACCTCTATTTCTAATAAAAAGGATGGAATAGAGTTAATTGTAATCCCATTTATAATAAAGAAACCCCTCTGCTCTCATATAGAAATGAGGGATCCAGTAATAGCACAATTATCCTTCCCTTACAGAAGACGACCTTGTATCCATAAATTACATGTTTAAAACACTTGTTAAGGCTTTGCGTTGTCTGGGAGAGAGGCCTTGAGGAAGCGACGCATAAAACACTGTCCTCCCTTCTTGCCTTGGAACCCAATAAAATCAAATCTCATATACTGTACTTCAGATGGGATTTCTCTGTCTGTGTTTATTTTATATGTATTTTTTTGGTCCCTAGCTTTCATTTTTCATGTCATTTTTCATATTACTGATACCAAAACCAATAATAATTTGTCCTGTATCTCACTCATTCTTTGTGCACTTAAAAGCCTCCAAAATGAAATTCCTCTTCTTCTCTGCTCTTTTCCGTCCCAGATTAAATATACCTATTTGTCATCCTTCCAAGCTCTCCACTTTCTGTTGTCAACAATAAGTCTACCCTTTTAGACCTTCTGTCCCAGAGGGATTTTCTCTTTGACCAGACCCTATTTTTTGTTCAGCTAATCAACAGTTTGCTCCACATCTTCCTTCAAGGAACTTTAAAACATACTCTTGTAACTTTTGTAGGCATTTCTTCCTTCCCAGCTCAGAATTCAGATGAAAATAATAAAATCCAGAGGAAAATAATAAGGTTTTCTTAAAATGCTAAAAATTCAAGTACATATAGTACTTGTTTAAGTTGTTTTGTATTATCAGTATGTGCATTAAGTTCTTCACCTATTCCTAAGTGATAAGCCCTCTAATTTGCTTGAGTTGGTAGTAACAGGACACTTGTGCTGCTTTGGTTGTTATTTTCCAATTCTATAATCCATCTTGTGTTATCTCCTGTAAACTATTAATGCAGATTTTGGAATTTGAATTCCCACGACCACATTTTTCTCTACCAGTTTGCAGTTACCGTTGTTGGAAGCATTCTCAAAACAGAAGTGTAGAAAACTGACATTCTTCAACACAGATGTCTTCTCTGCTTTGTCACTGTTCCTCTGTGGATGATGGATGCAAATTAAAAACACCCAAACAGACAATTTGGAGAAAGGCCAAGAACAGTAAGCAAGTCAGGACTCAAATTAGGGGCATAAACACATTACAGTACTATAAACTGTTTTATAGATATACAAAACCTCTTTCTTTGCTCTAGCACTTTAAAAATTGTATTTCAAAACAAAAAAAAAAAAGGTGAAGCAACTTACAGATGTATTTTGCAATACTGAAGAGTGCAATGGGAACACCTAGTAGACTAAAAGAGCAGTTCTTTCCCAGAAACTTCTTACAGTCTAATATTAATTAGGAGGAAGTGAATGAAGAATATTAGTATAGGAGACTATTATGAGACAGAATGAAAGATACATGCTAAAACAAGCAAATCTGCACATTTCTTGTGTTTGTATTTTAAGGACAAGGTTTTCAAACTGCTCTCTGCAACCACAAAAAGAAACCAAAACAAACAAAAAATTTAAACAGAAAAAAAAAAAAAAGCAGGGAGTTGAACAGTGCTTGAAAACAGAACTGGAAGACTTATTCAGACAGTATTCTTTTTATTGTAACAAACCCTGTGTCACAGTTTAAAACCGAAATGACTAAATGGACTTAAGATACCCAAACAACTGAGTCACAGGTATACAGGGTATATCCTGATATATGCAGTCTTGCAAATTACACAGCTTCAGCATCCCACGAGTAAGACTTCTGTCCTGGAAAAGTGCAGTGCAGTGCTCATGGTGTGAGGTGCATCATCCTGGAGCCAGGCTATGGGGTCTGCTGGATGTCACCTCAGCGCCCTGTCCTGCAATCTCACTGCTACTCTCTAGGAAATTACTCTTCCTTATGAAGACTTCTTTTTTTTTTTTAATTTTATCTTCCCATTTCTTCTCTTAAAGCCTTGCTTGGCTTCATATGACTTTTTCATAAACTTCAATTTTATCTTTTTTTTAATTCACAGACACCTTCTGAAAACTGCAACAGCCAGCATTTGTTCTGTTTCCAGTGAAACAATGTCCTTCTGTATGACACCAGTATCTTCTTCTATCATCTCAAACAATACCATATCAATTCCTGTGTTCTCTAAAAATGTCAAGATATCAATATTGTCTATCAAATCCCTGACATAAAATCTTACCAATTGCCTCAGTATCCATACATGCTCAGTTTCAATAGAAAATTCCCAATACACTAATTAGTCCTGGGTTTGCATAGCCTCTTTTCCCCTGCCCACCCCCTCCAGTTTATCCACTTGTTTCTTTTGTGACACCCCTCAGAGACTTCTAATGAACTTCAGGGAGATTTTCTAAATAAAACCATCGGCTGACAATGAAAAATAAAATCAGATAATCTGGCACAGCCTATTTTTAAGAGAGATCAATGTTGTCTTACTGGTACAACATTAAAAAAACAAAACCAATCAACGAAACCCATGATACTGAACCTTTTTTTTTTTTGTAATTGTGAATGTTAATAACATCTTCAACTGAAAGTAATCACCAGCTTTGCCAGCTATTTCACTGAAAGCTGTTAGATTACCCATTAAAGATTTTTAAAATCCTCTCCTTAATTTTAATTGGGTCTACATTTTTGTAGGTCCAAGATTAAAAAAAAAAAGCATGGCATTTTAAAGTTATTTCCAATTATAGAATTCTGTCAAAGTATCACCTCTAAACATTCACCGTGACACAAGCATTAGAAACAAATTTGGTAGGACAACTTTGTATATTTAAAAGGCAAGCTCCAAAATGGTAATGGACAAGCAGGACCCTTTAGCTACAACTAACCTACTGTCCACATGTCAGGATAAATTATTTTTTTTTAAACTTGACTTTCATAGTTTGACACTGGCTTACCTGGGTGTCAAAGTAAATTGGTTTCAAAGAAAGGAAATATTCCTAAGTAATAGTGAAAGGGTCTACTGTCTTTAAAAAAATATTTTTTTTAAAAAGGCTAATTAGGTAGTTGAAATCCATTTTTTTTCTTTATCATCCCACAGGTAAAAACAGACAGAGTTGACATTAAGATGAACTTTGAATCTTTACACATGCACACAATCAAATTACTATAAAGATTTTTTTTTTTCCACAGGAAATATTCTTCTTTCCATTATCTTGTTTTTTGTTAGTTTTTTGATTTTTAACCACCACTTTCTATCTAAGCAATGACTAACTAAAAAAAAATCTTACCACAGATACATATTGTCACAAGAGTACTTTAAATGAGTAGCTATAAGAAGTTTAGAACCCCACAACTCATTTTACGCTTCAAGGATAAAAACAGGAGAGAAATCTAAATTCACTCATGCTGAAATTTTTTCACTTCTATCTGATAGTGAATCATCTTCAGCTCAAGGTGTGTCTTTAAAACTAGGACCTAATAAAGAAAAATGAAAGGTTCTATAAAAGATTGCTTTTTCGGTCTATAGCTCACGAATGCACATAGTTCTGCTTGTCAGAACTACAAAACCACCATTATTCTAAATATAAAATTACTAATTTCTGGGTGTATACATTCTAAATGAAGCATGATTCTTCCCTGTTAGCTTGTTGTCAGATAATCAATTCAAGAGAGTCAAATAAATAAATACAGACATACATAAATAAAGTCAATCACTCTAAAGTCCTCTGTGAGAAATCAGAACACAGTGATACCATAGTAGGCAATGAGTTACAGGCAGAAATAATGTTTTATTCAGTGTTTTGACTTTGGCTGAGAGCTTACAGAAATACATTATTAGAGGGAATTCCTATACACAAGAATCTTCTTTTAAGTACTGGTGTGAGGCTATTTGACTAAATCATCTTGAGTTTCTGAACCTTCTAATGTCATTTTGTAACAGGATAACCAACATTAATATGGAGTTATTTGGAATCTGAACAGTTAGGTTATCTAAAATGAATCACGCCTTGCAGAATTCAGTGTCTTGATATGTATGTGTGAGCTTGCTTTATTATTTTAACTACTTAAAATTCTATAAAACCTCAGCTATGCTAGTGAAAGGAAAGACAGACTTGCTTCACAGGCTTCTCTTCCTCTAACTGCCAAAAATTCTTCCATCCTTTGTGACACCTTGCCAGACCGCTCTAATACACCTTTCTACATGTCTTTGAGCAATTGCTCAAAACTCCCCTTGACATACCAGAAAATTCCTTGGCACACTACTATTACCACAGCAGAATTTACTTGTCTTGAATGGAGAAAATAAACATTTGAAATCCCACAAGCAGTGTTTTGTTTTGGTTTTTTTCCTTTCAATTTCTTCCTCTGTTACCAAGGTTTTTAAGCATTAATTTTCCACATAGGTTGTGGGGTTTTTGTTTTTTTTTTCAGAATAATACTTTTTACTCTTGACAATTTATTTGTTTCTAATTTGTTATGCATCTCTATTATATCTGTAACACCTACTAGAATGTAAGAGTGAGAGTGGGAAAAGGTTAATAGAATTACATGGATATTAGAAAAAATGACTCACAGTCGAATTCTGACAAAGTACAAGAAAGAAAGTTTAGAAGTAAATTGATAACTATTTGTAAATACCTTAAGGGAGAGAAAATTAAATCAGTCTTTGTTTCAGTGATGAAAGACATAACAGAAAGTAGTGATTTGTCAGTTGAAAAAAAGATTACTTTCAACTAAAAAAAAAAAGACAGAAAAGGATATTGATAAGTGTTGAAATAATAGTAGTCATTAGTAGTAAAAATTGCAAAAGATTAATATGGAAATTACTGAACTGTTCACATCTTTAAATCAAGATAAATGCCCTTCTGAAATATAGGTTTAATGAAATAAGTTATGGAGCTCAATGTGGGAATAAGTGTGCAGAATTCTTGATATAGAAGGTCAAACTAGATGATCTAATGGAACTTCTGGCCTTAAAATATATGAAATTGTGAAGAGCTCACCAATAAACCACATGATGATAATTTTTTCCATTCAACTCAGCTATTTATATGCAATAAATCCTCCAAGAACAAAAAGTGCACACACTAGGGCGTCATCTTTACCTGTCTTTTGCACATTCATATCTTCTTATGAATGCTAAATTCTGTACTGCTAGACAATTGTGCCTAGATACATGGAAAAATGATGATTCTCTGTAGCTCTGTTCATGAAAGACCAAAAAGGCTAGTAAATACAATCTCCCAAAACCTGTTGCTAAAAATTAAGATAAAACTTATTTGTCTAAACTAAAACAAACAAACAAAAAATGCTGTTAGCATAATGATAGTATTAGAACTAATTAGTTGAAGGTAACTTTCTCCTCTCCAAGACTGTCATATTTATCATAGCTATCCAAATAACATTGGAATACTTTTAATTTTAAATCAAATAGCTTATTCTATGATTTGAATCAGAACTAATTCAGGACAGTCCTGTGGTGTGCCCTGCATGACTTACAGTCAAGGTGATTAGAGCTATTTCTATAAAATATGTATCAACTCACCTCAAAATATGGGCATTACTTTAAAAGACATTTTGATCTTGCATAAAGAATTTAGGAACTAATGATCTTTCAGATGTGTCACCTGTTTAGGCAACAGAATGTTATGAGAATTTGTTTGAAATGTTGCACATAGTATTTTTGCCATTCATCATGCACATCATAGTAGTCTCCTTTGCTTTGGAAAATCGTTGATTCTACAGTGTTAAACCAGACTTTTCCATTCCCCCTACCTGTTTTCTGGATCAAAATGCTAACTATGCAAGCTAGAAAAAAATCACTGCACTTAAATTTGTAATTGGAAGAATCTAATAAAAAATCTCTTCATCTGATTTTGTCTACCTTTCTTCTGTGAATGACATCAGTACTATAAGTGCTATTATTTGACTTTTGCTGTTTTATATAAAATCACTTCCATATGTTTTGGGTTTTTTGTTTCTTATCTGGAGAATAATCCATAGGCTGAACCAACTTTCACTATTGGTATTTCATCAAACAGATCTGGTAAAGTGTGTTCTTCCTCAGTTTCTCTGTTCTGAGATTTTTCTTACTCATCTGTGAACTGGATGAAACATTTGTTTGACTTAAATTGCAGCAGACAAATAAGAATGAGATTTAAAATTTAGGACACTTGGTAATGGATGTCCAACAGATGAGTAGCATTTAAGCACATTTCAAACAAATTAGGTTAAAAAAATGTCTATTTCTGCAATGCCAAAACTTTTTGTACTGTGTCTTCTTCAAATAGTCCCTCTGACTACCTAGGGAATACATCACAAAAGCTTAAGTTATGCCCTTACAGCAATGAAAACTGAAGGGGGGATGAAAATAATTTAACCTAAACCAAAATAAAACAAAATCTTTAAAATTTTAAAGTTCAGGTCTTAGGTTGAAAGATATCATGGGGAGATGACAGATCTGCTGCCACTGGGTTAAATTAAAGTATCTATAAATTACATCACCTGGCTACACTTATGTCCCACATCCTCCTACTGAATGAAGATTCATTAGAGAAAGTCAGCTTGAAATGAATTTTGCATGAATGAATTCTCATCTAGTTAATTACAAGTAGAATCTAGCTCTTCATATTTCCTGAGCAACAAAGAAATATGTTACCCCAGCTACTCTGAAATATAAACTCAGCATCATAAAATTATCTCAGCTGGAAGTTCAGCTCAAACTAAAAAGTCTTCCATGATGACTGCTAAGAGAGAGGTGAGGTGACAGTGAAAAAGAAGCTGAGACATCTTCGCGGATTACATTGCCCACTGATGGAAATCAAACATTCTCAGTGGAATACTTGAACTGTGTAAACTGGAAAATTCCTATGACTATGTATGTCTACACCACTGAAGTCATAGTAAGGGAAATTTTGTTACCCTCAGGACTGTTACCAGGGCAGATATGGTTTAACTCCAGCTGGCAGCGAAGCACCATGCAGCTACTCACTCACTGCTCCTCTGGTGGGACAACGCACAGAATGAGAAGAGTAAAAATGAGGAAAATCTTGGGTTGAGATAAAAGACCGTTTGATAGGTAACCCAGACTGGCAGCATAAGGGTGGGTTATTTATGGGTTCCTGGACCAGCTATAGCCCAGCAGTTACTTCAATGTTTCACAAGCTCGTTGTCTCTCACCCTGTGAGGAATTTGGTCTTGCAGGTACCTCTAGCCCATTGCTGCACTTGCACTGCACCTTGTAAGATTTGCCCATCACTGATTCAGGCACTTCCCACTGTAGTTAATTCCTAGAACATTCAACTCAAATCATGGGTTACAAAAATTCAAAGGGATTACCATTACAATCTGCCCTGGTTTTGGGTGGAATACAGTTAATTATCTTCCTAGTAGCAGGTTTAGTGCTGCGTTTTGGATGTAGGATGAGAATAAAGTTGATAGCATGCTGATGTTTTGTTTGTTGCTAGGCAATGACTACACTAAGTCAATGACTTTTCAGCCTCTCATACTGCCCCACCAGCAAGGAGGCTAGGCATACAAGAAGCTGGGAAGGGGCACAGCCAGAACAGCTGACCCAAATTTGCCAAAGGGATATTCCATACTATATGACATGATGCTCAGTACAGAACTTGGTGGAAGCTGACTGGTGGTTCAGTCTGCAGCTTGAGACCTACATGAGCATCAGTGGTCTGTGGGTGCATCGCTTGTTTTGCATATTGTTTTCTCATCATTGTTGTTGTTGTTATCTTCATTTTCTGTATTAATAATCTTTATCTCAAACCATGAGTTTCACCTTTTTTCTCCAATTCTCTACCATACGCCACTGATGGGCAGAGTGAGCGACTGTCTCTGTTTTAGCTGCCTGCTGAGTTAAACTGTGACAGATCTCCACTCCTGGTCCCTATGGGCCAGACTGTCACACATTTAACATTGCAATAAACTCCTCCTCTTGCTTCTAGTCTTGACAGCAACAAGGGGTTGTTGATATGTAACTGGCATAAATTGCAATTTATATCCTGGGTTACAATTTAAAAGTATTTTCATTATAGTCTCCTACACTGGTTTCTTTGAATCAGACTGCTGGGTTTTACATTGAAATGAACTCTTCTTGTTCCTCCTTTGGCTTGGACCTATTCACAAACTGCTGACCCTTAGAGGTGTAGCTGCTCTAAGTGGAGTGTCATGCAAGAGCCGCAGTCACTCCAGGGGCATAGCTGCTGCAGCATAGACTTATCCGTAGTCACAGTCACCTTGAGGTGCATCTGCTCCAGTGTAGCATTCTCCATGGGTCACAATGCCTTCAGAGATATACCTGCTCCAGGATGAGGTTACCTACAGAAACAGTCTTTTCAGTAGTAAACCTGCTTCAACGTGGCCTTAGCCATGGCTCATGCCTCTTCAGAGGTGTACCTGTTCTGTATGGGCTTATCCAAGGCCACTCCCTTTGAGGCGCTCTAGCATGACCTCATGCACAGCTACTACTGATGCTTCAAGTTCTACCTTTCTCCAGTGTGGACATATCCTGGAGCCACAATCCCTTCAGAGGATTGCTGCTGCACAGACATAATCACAGCCACAGATGCTCCAAGATGTACATGCTCTGGTGTGGACTTATTGAAGGCCGAAGATGCCTGGGGGTGTCCTGCTCCCACATGGACTCATTCACAGGTCACAGTTCCTTTGACTTGAGTTCACACCAGAGTTCCGGCCTCCCCAGTACAGCAGCACAGAAACAGCAGCAATGCTCTGGGCATCTGCCAGCCCAGGCACATCGAAATTGCTGTTATCAAAATGTTCCCAGGCACAGCTGAGTAGGACGATAAGCACTACAGCACTGCAGCAAGCAGCGAAAGCAAAAAGCAGCCACTAATGAACACTAGACTCTAATACATGTTAAGGCAAGCAAGCCCCATAGCAAGCACAGGAGCCTGCTGATTAATAGATGAACAGCAACAGCAGCTACAAACTCGATCTAGCACATTCTAATCACATCTGTTGTTATCTTGAACCCCTTGTGTCCCACACTGAGCACCAAAAAGGACTGTCGTGCTTTAGCCCTAGCAAGCTGCTAAGCACTCACTTCCACCACCATCTGCCTTCCACCACCATCCGCCCCCCACCACCCCAGTAGGATGATGGAGGATGATCTCAAGAGTGAAAGTGAGAAAACCAGTGGGTCAAGGTAAAGACAGTTTAATAGGTAAAGCAGAAGCCACACACACAAGCAAAGCAAGGCAAAATTCATCCAGCACGTCCCCTTTGTCAGGCAGGTGTTCAGCCATGCCCAGGAAAGCAGGGTTCCATCACACATAGCGGTTACTTGGGAAGACAAACTACACCACTACAAATGTGCCTCACTTCTTTCTTCCCCCAGCTTTATCTGTAGAGCATAACAGTATACAATATGTGATATCCCTTTGGTCAGGTGGGGTCAGCTGTGTCCTCTGCCAGCCCCTATTAACTGGTGGGGTGGGGTGAGAGGGAGAGACGACCTTGACTCTATGTAAGCACTGCTCAGCAGTAACTAAAACATCTCTGTGTTATCAACAATTTTCAGCACAAATCAAAAGCATGACCACTTACAAGCTACTACGAAGAAACTACTATGAAGAAACTCGTCCCCAGCCAAAACCACCACACAGCAGATTATGAAGAAAGCGAAAACATTACTGTCATAGTTGGCCATATAAAATACAGAAGTAGGAATTCATCAGAAAGTTTGTACTTGTTTGTAACTACAATGTGGAATGCTGCAGTGCAAAGACCATTTTTATCAGTTAGATTAAGAGAGATGAAAATTAGAAATACTCCTTTTGCAGACAGATGTGATACAGCAGTTTTCAAATTTTGTTGCATGGCAATATAGCCCTACAAGTAATTTAGAAATACCTCTGAAATATTTGCTTTTTTGACTCATTAGTATTCAGAACAGGTTTTAGTCTGATTAATCCTTGATGTAGGAAGTTAAGAAATGAAATATTAATACAATCCAGGGACATACTATAACTGCAATTCATTTTTCCTAATTAGCAACTTAGGCATTTTGTATAACAAGCTGCATTTTCCCTACATGAGCTGTATTTTAAAAATAGCCACAGCCAGACCAGCAATATGGCAAAACAATAAAGTGGGGAAGAATTATGAATAATCACTGTCCAAAATATTTAACACAGAAACAGTGATACACCAACCTGTAATGCTTTTTTTTTTAAATGTAGGGAAACAAACTTCTCACAGTGATACCTTCACACCTAGTATGTCTGTAAAAACACACTGTGTTCTGTAGAAAAGTAAATTTTGGGTATATGTCATAAATGTAGGAAAAGAATTCTGAAGTTAAGATTCCAGCTCTAGGTAATGAAATCTGGTGTCTAGATGGTAAAGACATGAGTGGAGCTTTGGATGGTGCTGGCTAGAGCTCTTGCTGCTTAAGACTGAGGCAAAAAATGTCATTGAGTACTTGTCCTGGGTTTGGCTAGGATAATTTTTTTTCAGTAGCTGGTAGTTTAGTTGTTGCCAAGTGGTCAAGGACTTTTCAACTTTTCATGCTACCCTGCTAATGAGAAGGTGGGAGGCACCCAGGAAGCTGGGAGGGGACACAGCTATGACAGGTGACCCAAACTGCCCAAAGGACCTATTCCATACCAATGACATCATGCTCAGCATAAAGTGGTGCTTTATGGGAGCAGGAGCTCAGAGCTCCAGGGCACACAGTTTTGGGAATGGTCCAGCTATGGGACGGCACTGAGCTCTACAGCCCGAGTTATGCAGTTCAGTGAGAGAACAGTTTTGTGTACTTTGCTATAAAGTCATGTTATTATTATTTCTCCTTCCGTTTCCTGTACCAGGAAACTGTCCTTATCTCAACCCACAAGCTCTGCCTTTGTCTTTCCTTTTTTATTCTCCCCTCTCCCATTTTATGGGGTTACACTGCACCATAACAGTACCTCAGCCTTCTCCATTTTCCATGTAACAGGTATCCTGTTTCATTCTCCCTGCTATTCCCTGGTATTCATTTAATCACTGAGGTACTTATAGAATCTTTTCTTGTTTCCCTTGACATCCCTGGCCAGATTTACTTCTATCAGGGCTTTACCTTTCCTAACCTGATCCCTGGCTGTTGAGACACTTTACCTGTATTCCTACCAGGCTGCCTACCCTTGCTTCCACTCTCTGTAGGCTTACTTTTTATGTTTGAGCTTGTCCAGGAACACCTCGTTCATCCATGAATGTGGAAGATGTGGATGCCCCCTCCCGTTAGGTGTTCAAGGCCAGGTTGAATGGGGCTTTGGACAACCTGATCTAGGGGAGGGGTGTGTCTGCCCATAGCATGGGGAGCATGAGCTAGATGGTCTTTAAGTTCCCTTCCAACCCAAAACATTCTATGATGCAAAAATACATGCCATTTTATTTTATGTGAAAATATGATTCATCTCAAGCATCATTAGTCACTGAATATTGATATGATTTTTGATTACATTGTAATAACATTAAAATAACGCTATGTAATTCCATTTACAGTAATGGTTAAAGAAGCTCTATCCTTCAGTAGACATACTGGAAGACTCACAGGGGAAGTTTCCTGTGGAGATGGGAACCATATGATCACAGAATACATTTGCAAAGTTGTCTGTCCATGTGTCTTCCTTCCTTGAACACTTTCAACCTCAATTTTAGCATTACACAAAGAAAAAAGACATTTATTTCTGATACCTTATATTATGCCAGTGAAGAGATCAAAACACCAGAGCTCTCAGAGTTCCTGCCATTGGAACCAGATAATCAAGCTGCCACAGACACTTGCAGAGTCTGCAGTGGCAAGGAATTACTTAGATAAGATATGGCCGGACAAGACCTGAAAGTTCTGGAACAACCTAGTAAAAATATATAAATATTGATGTCCTTGCCAATATAATGATGACTCAAGGAGAGGGAATTTCTCCATAAACTTTTCAATCACTAAGTTTTGTGATGATAAATGGAATGGAAATACGTTTCCATCACTCATCTGAGCATCATGTCTTGAACTCACTGCTACACTCCCAGTGACCGCCAGTGCCTGATGCTTCAGTAAACTGAACAAAAAGCCACAAACTTAGAGAAAAGCTGAATAATAATGACCAGGGATGCACTGACTTTTGGGAAAATAATCCTACCTGAACAACAGTGAATCCTTGAAAAACTACGGTTTTTGCTTTTAACAAGTCTTTTCATTTTTTCTGATTTTTTTTAATTGATCTTAAATCAATGATTCTTGAAAAATTTTGGAAACGCTTTTTACCATTTAGTTTGTATGTAATTAGTGTTCTTTCCAACTTATAAAGATTGCAGTGAGAGTGGAGAAATGTTACTGAATAGTAATTACACTGTGGACTGGCGCAGTTTCCCATGTCTCCTGGTCTAACCACTCAAAGAATTCAGAATTTCTGAAGACACTGACCTTCAGCCAAATAAAAAATTTTAGTCATGGGAAGTTTTAGATAGAGAAATTAATCTTAAAAAAAAAGTTTACTTATAAAGCCTCTTTGTTAGAAATGCCAAAGATCCTAAAGAAAGGACGCGCAGTAGACGTACTAGTGAAGCAGTAATTTATTATACGTTCTTGCAAGAGCGGGTGACCTAGCAAAGTAGGCACACCTGTGGTCAGAGTTTGCAGCATTTTTATACCCTATTCCTGTCCAAAATCCCTCCCCTGTTTATCAATGGATTAGGTATTTCCAAGGTTTACAGGCTCAACCAAGGTGCCTTCTTCACAATAGTACAAAATATAATACACATTGCATGTCTGGCAGGTTCCTGCTTCCCACTGCTGAAGAAAATTATTATTTCTAAGTTACTATTGTTTATCTCACATAGTTCTTTACTGTTGTGCATCTTTGTTTTGTCTAGGCCCACTGAGGCCAAATGGGGACCTTCAAATGCTTACTTTTATCTTACTGCTAGGTAGCTGAATAGTGGGGCTTGATTGGGACTCAGGTTTGTTGAAGGAATTCAAGGCTCAACCCAGGTTTCCGTTAGTTGAATTATGCAGCAGTACCCTGATTAATCTCATTTTACAGGACAACTCAAGTCCTAACTATCTACACAGCGCCCTGTGGGCTGTCTCTGCTGAGACAGGACCTCAACGTAGTTCAAGACTGAGTCACATTACAACCCCCATGAGTTGCCTGATGGCCTAGACATTGCTGAAACCTCTTTGTGGAGCCAGATGATCCTTACATTCTACCCCGTGTCCTGAGTCACAGTTTAACCACTTGTATGTTCTCTTTGTCCGATGTATGACTATATGTTTCATCGGCATCTTTTAGCAGAGCTATATAGTCCTCAGTTTCTGATTGAACCTTTATTTCGGAGATATACTTTACCATAATTCTTGTAACACAACCAACAGCAAAACTTATTACAATAATGCAAATTATAACCATTAACAGTGCTCCCCCTTACCTTATGTGCTATCTGTTTTGACAAATGTCCTTTATCTTCCTATTCCTAAATCCCCTAAAAAGGATTTCTGAAGAGGCAGCCTGAGTCCTCCACTTCCCAAGTCAGCATAGAAAAAATACCACAACCCATTTCAGCTTGCAAGAGAAACGTTCCCCACTATTTTCCACAATTCCCCCCTTCTTTTCTTTACACTCACTGCTGCACAGAGTGTGCACAAGAAGCTAGGAGGGGAAACAGACAGGGCAGCTGACCCAAACTGTCTAAAGGAGTATTCCATGACATGATGCTCCCTATATAACGGGGGAGTTACCTGGCAGGCAGTTTGGCTCAGGAACTAGCTGAGCATCGGCTCTGGGTGGTAAGCTGTGTTGTGCATCATTTGTTTTCTATAGCAGCAGCAGCAAGTTCCTTATTAAACTTTTATTCTCTCCCATCCTACTGGGAGGTGGGCAGGGAGTGACAAAATGGCTGTGGTTGTTTTAGCTGCCTGCCAGGTTAAACCGTGACAGGATGGTATTCACAAACTCAGCTAATTTTGAATTCATGTAGAGCCTGAGTGTCATACACATTCCTCCTTGAATCTGCTAGCAATGGGCAACTGATACCAATGCTCAGTATTAAAAATATTTAATTGCAAATAGAAATATTGGAAAGAATTTAAAGTTGATGGATAGTTTTTTCAGGTCTATGAGTGTCCCTTGCACACTGCGATTAATCTCAAATGAGCCAAGAACGCAACCTGAGGTGTCTGAAGTAGCTTGCTTTATTTTGTCCTGGTGACGTGGTAAAATGCAAGGCAAGTATCATGCTGGAAGAAGGTGGAAGCTGTTGAAAGGTAAGATGAAAGGATGACAGACTTGAACTAAAGAGAAAGGGGAAGATCAGTTGGGATGCCAAAATTATTTCACTCAGAAATACCATAATAAGAATGATTGTCAAATGGGTCTTGAAGTTTGGGTTCATCTCACCCCATTTTACCAATCTTACAACTGAAGTTTTAGTTAATTGGTTAGGTCCTTTTCAATGCAGAGAAATTACCATTCATAGAAGGTCTTTACAAAAACATAGGTTAAGATGGAAAGAATAGCCCTTTTGGAAGTACTTGTCTCCTTTTGTTGACTGAAACAAGAGCCCAGACAAATGGATGTCTTTAGGTGACCTGAGCTTAGATAAGAAAGGAAATTGAAAAAAGAAGTGTGAGAAGCACAGGCAAAAGAAGAGGAAAAGTTCAAAGTTCTTATTAAATGAAAAAAAAAATTTTCAAAGCTAATGGCAGAGAAACACTGCAGAAGTAAGGAATTCTGCCAAGTGCCACCCACTTTACCACTATGTGCATTAACATGGCAATGATGATACTTCAGTTCAATCTTTTTCTTCTTACCAAAAAAAATTTGTGAATTCCTTATTAGGAAGGTTGATAATGGAGAACTGAGTTTGTTTAGTTTAGATTTTCTGAATGCCTTTCGCCCTCCTCAGGAGGGTGATATAACTATCAATTCCACTTTACACATAAGGAAGAAATATTTCATTTAATACTCAAAATTAAAGCTGGTTTTGATTTTTCTCAGTATAAAATGTGGAAAATACTGGGGAATGTTGCTTTTCCAAACTGAAATAGGTTGTGGTATTTCTTCTATGCTGACTTGTCTCATCAGAAATCCTTTGTAGGGAACGTTAGTTACTGAAGGATGGTGTGCTGGCAATGACCTCTAGTCAGCCACCCTAGTTAACCAGGGGGATAGTGTGCTAATTTAGCGTAGAGGTGTAATTACTACTGATGGGGGGGGGGGGGGGGGAGGGGTGTAGGTAACTTAACCAGCTGTCACTTGGGAAGCAAGGCTTCCCTTAGGAGCTTAACAAGATCAACAGACCAGCTGAAGTGCATCTACACCAATGCATGCAGCATGGGCAACAAACAAGAGGAATTAGAAGTCCTCATAACTAAAGGAGACTATGATGTGATTGCCATCACAGAAACGTGGTGGGATAATTCACGACTGGAATGCTGCAATTGCTGGTTACAAACTATACAGGCATGACAGGCTGGGTAGGAAAGGAGGTGGGGTAGCCCTGTATGTCAGAGAATGCTTTGACAGCCTGGAGCTGGAGTATGGTGAAGACAGGGCGCAGTGTTTCTGGGTAAAAATCAGAGGAGCACAAAATCAGGGAGATATAGTGATGGGAGTCTGCTATAGACCACCTGACCAGGAGGAGGAAGCTGATGAGTTGTTTTTTAAACAACTGGGAAAAGTCCTGCAATCACTAGCCCTCGTCCTTATTGGGGACTTCAACTCACTGTATGTCTCCTGGAGGTACAATACAGCAGGGAGGAAGAGTTGATCTGCCTGAGGGTAGGGAGGCTCTTCAGAGGGATCTGAACAGACTGGACAAATGGGCTGAGACAAATAGGATGAAGTTTAACATGGCCAAGTGTAGAGTGCTGCACATGGGACATAACAACCTCAGGCAGCCCTACAGGCTTGTGGGAGACTGGCTGGAGAGCTGTCAGGAAGAGAAGGACTTGGGGATGTCAGTTGACTGCAGGCTGAATATAAGTAAGAAGTGTGCCCAGGCAGCCAAGAAGGCCAGTGGGTCTAGGGAAGTAATTGTGCCCCTGTACTCGGCATTGGTGAGGCCACACCTCGAGTACTGTGTCTAGTTCTGGGCTCCTCACCGTAAGAAGGACATTGAGGTCCTCGAGCAAGTCCAGAGAGGGGCAGCCAGGCTGGTGAAGGAGCTGGCAGGAAAATCCTGTAAGGAGCAGCTGAGAGAGCTGGGGATGTTTAGCCTGGAGAAGAGGAGGCTGAGGGGAGAACTTATGACCACCTACAACTACCTGAAGGCAGGTTGTAGAGTGAGTGATAGGTGACGCTCTCTTCAGCCAGGTGACAGGAGACAGAACAAGGGGAAATGGCATGAAGCTGTGCCAGGGCAGGTTTAGATAGATGTTAGAAAAAAAATTTTTACTGAAAGAATTAGGGCCTGGAACAGGCTGCCCAGGGAGGTGGTTGAGTCACCTTCCCTGGATATGATCCAGGGATTGCTACCCCTGGCGACCTAAACACAGGGTGTCAACACAAGTTTATGTGAAAACACCTCTGTGGCATTGCACAAACATTATGAATTGTACCACTGGTGGGGACCTAGAAAACATTTGGTTGTGGTTAATTGCTTCGTCATGGTATTTAGTCAGTGCCGCCTGCTTGTGTCAAAAGTACACCAAGCCACCCCTCCAGCAATGAGATGTAATAGTAGCACAAGCTATAAAGATTTAGAATATACTAAGAAATCTTTCTGTTAGATTCCTCTATCTATGAGCAGTTATGATGACTCAGCTATTTATGTTCCACATCAGTTAACTTGGATATGCTCAGATGAGACTATTACAGATACGTTACTTTGGGAACACCATCACTATGTCCTTCTTACTACTATGAGATATTCATATCTCAAGGATCTCTGTACCAAATGAAGTACAGACACTGGTGATTGGACTGCGTCTCAGAAATTGGCAGTATGGGCTGAAAGATTCTTTGGATTGGGAATAATTCATTTTAAAACCAGAATGATGCTGTCCAATTTAACTGCACAAGTGGAAGCCATAGGGTCCCTTACTGATAGGACAATTTTGACTTACTCAATATACAAATACAAGCTGTCTTGAAGGTTGCACTTCATAACCAGATTGTGCTAGATATGATGTTACTTAAGGAGCAAGGAGTGCATGGATTCCTGAAAGCAAAACATTAACAAGAAAAAAACAGAAAAATTAACTTTTGGCAGAGCACTTGTAGAGTAAAGGACTCCTTGCACAAACTCCGAACTTGCAGTCCATACTATCCAACCTGGGGAACGGATTCTGATTAAGAAACCTAGGACGGAGGTAGGAGAACTTTTAAACGATCCTACAATAGTAAATGTAGTTGGAATTGAGGATTTGAGACAGACATTGGAAGTAGAAACAGGATATGGAGACACGAATGCCTGGGTGGAATGGATAAAATACACTGTGAAAAGTTTAAATGAGTGTTTGCTATGCATGTGCCTCAGGTCGACCTAAACCAAAAGTTGTACCTTTTCCCCTTTGATGGTCCAATGACCACACAGGAATGGAATTGCATTATTGCACTCTATCAGGTCAAAAAACAGCCTGGGGAAATGATCCCTGTAAAACACTTTCACTTTTGTTCCCAGCCTTGCTGATTAAGTACATTCAAATACCCCCTGTTCTCACACGTGTAGATGGAAACCACACGACTTGTCTCTCACAACAGGGCGGAGTGGCTACACAATTTTTGGGGGAGTTCTCAGGATGTAAGAGAAGGTTGAATGTGACAACTGATAAAGGTGGGAACTATTCATCATTACAGGTTCTGAGAGCTGACATGTGGTGGTGTATTGCGGTGGAAGCGTTTTGAGGAATATTCTCCCGTCCAACTGGAAAGGCACTTGTGCTATTGCACAATTGGTTACCCCATTCACCCTGGCATCCTGAGAGGATAAGGCGTCTAGAGAGAAAGAGATCAGGGCCAGAAGAAGCATATTAGGAACTTCCTTTGGTGACAGAATATACATAGACTCCATTGGAGTTCCTGGAGGGGTTCCTCATTAATTTAAGGCTAGGAATTAGATTACTGCATGTTTTGAATCATTCCTTTTTTTGGTGGGTCACAGTAAATAAAAACGTAGATTGGATCAATTATATCTATTATAATCAACAAAGATTCATAAATGCTACAAGGGCTGCTGTTAAAGGAATAGCAGAACAATTGGATGCCAATAGCAGAAAGACATGGGAAAATTGGATGGTCCTAGATATGATGTTATCAGAGAAAGGAGGAGTACGTGTTAACATTAAGGGACAGTGTTGCACATTTATACCAAATAATACTGCTCCTGATGGAATGATTACCAGAGCCTTACAAGGCCTTACCACTTTGGCTGATGAACTAGCAGAGAATTCAGGAATACTTCTCTTACTGGGGGGTTGGAATGGGTGGAATATCTTGGTTTGGTAAATTGAAGAGAATGGTGTTATCAATTTTTACTTCTCTAATAGTGGTAGCAGGGATATTAGTGGCCATAGGGTGTTGTATAATCCCTTGTGTTAGGGGTCTAATGCAGAGATTAAGAGAAACTGCAGTAACTAAGAAGGTGCCTCTGGGACCACCACCTTATAATATTCTTCTCCTAGAGGAACAAGAAACAGATAATAGAGAATCTCAGGGACAAGAATGTGAAGCAATGCTGGCCAGATTAGAAGCCTCATATGGAACAGGACCAACAGAAAAACTTCATTAACAGTGTCCCCCCTTATCCTATGTGCTATCTGTTGCATATCCAGATTGACAAATGTCCTTTATCATCCTGTTCCTAAATTCACACAATCACAAGGTTGGAAAAGACCTTTGAAGATCATCACGTCCAACCAATTACATCCTATGATAAAACATATCCCAAAGTAACTCATCTACCCTTTTTCTGAACACATCCAGGGAAGGTGACTCAACCACCTCCCTGGGCAGTCTGTTCCAGGCCCTGACAAGTCTTTAAGTAAAAAAAAATTTTCTAATATCCAATCTAAACCTGCCCTGGCACAGCTTCATGACATTTCCCCTTGTTCTATCTCCTGTCGCCTGGCTGAAGAGACCATCGCCCACCGCTCTACAACCTGCCTTCATGTAGTTGTAGGTGGTGATAAGGTCTCCCCTCAGCCTCCTCTCTCCAAGTTGAACATCCCCAGCTCTCAGCTGCTCCTTATAGGATTTGCCCTCCAGCCCCTTTGCCAGCCTGGTTGCCCTTCTCTGCGCTCGCTCAAGGACCTCAATGTCCTTCTTATGGTGAGGAGCCCAGAACTGAACACAGTACTCAAGGTGTGGCCTCACCAATGCCAAGTACAGGGGCACAATTACCTCCCTACACCTACTGGCCACACTGGTTTTGATACAAGCCAAGATGCCATTGGCCTTCTTGGCCGCCTGGGCACACTGCTGGCTCATATTCAGCCAGCAGTCCACCAACACCCCCAGGTCCTTCTCTGCCTGACAGCCAGTCTCCCCCAAGCCTGTAGCGCTGCATGGGGTTGTTATGTCCCATGTGCAGCACTCTACATTTGGCCTTGTTAAACTTCATCCCATCGGTCCAGTCTGTTCAGCTCGTTGTGAAGAGCCTCCCTACCCTCAGGCAGATCAACACTTCCTCCTAGTTTAGTGTCATCTGCAAACTTACTGAGGGAGCATTCAATCCCTTCATCAAGGTCATTGATAAAGATGTTGAATAAGACTGGACCCAGGACTGAGCCCTGGGGGACGCCACTTGTGACCAGCCCCCAGCTGGATTTTGTTCCATTTACCACCACCCTTGGGCCCCTCCATCCAGCCAGCTTTTAATCCAGTTGAGGGTCCACCTGTCAAGGCCAGTGGCAGCCAGTTTCTCAATCAGAATGCTGATAGAAACCGTGTCAAAGGCTTTACTGAAGTCCAGGTAGACACATCCACAGCCTTCCCCTTGTCCATGAGGTGGGTCACCTTGTCATAGAAGGTGATCAGGTTAGTTTGACAGGATCTACCTTTTGTAAACCCATGTTGGCTTGGCCTGATCCCCTGGCCATCACACATGTGCTGCATGATAGCTCCCAAGATGACCCTCTCCATGATCTTCCCCCGGGACTAAGGTCAGGCTGACAGGCCTATAGTTCCCTGGATCCTCCTTCTGGCTGTTCTTATATATGGGTGTCACATCTGCCATCCTCCAGTCGAGTGGAACTTCCCCAGTCTGCCAGGATTGCTGATAGATGATGGAAAGGGGTTTGGCAAGCACATCTGTCAGTTCTCTCAGCACCCTCGGGTGAATCCCAACTGGCCCCATTAGTTAATATCTAACTGGCCAAGTAGGTCGCTAATCATTTCCTCCTTAACCATGGGAATTTTGCTATTCCTCCCCTCTCTGCCAGCCAGTTCCTGAGGATGAGTACTCAGGGAATATCCAACTGTATTATTAAAGACTGAGATAAAGAAGGAATTAAGGACCTCAGCCTTGTCCTTATCCCTTGTCACTAACGTTCCCTCAGCATCCAATAAGGGCTGGAGATTCTCCTTGACCCTCCTCTTATTGTTAATGTACCTATAGAAGGATTTTTTAGTATCTTTTGCAGAACTGGCCAGAGAATGAAATACTGAAAGTATCATTGCTACCTCTTCTAATTTTTCAGAATCTTCTAATTTTGCCAACTTCTTTCTTACATATATGAAATCCAGGTTTCTCTGCCATTAGCTTTGAAAAAAAAAGTTTGTGGTTTTTTTTAAATAAGGACTTTGAACTTTTCCTCTTCTTTTGCCTGTGCTTCTCACACTTCTTTTTTCAATTTCCTTTCTTATCTAAGCTCAGGTCATCTAAAGACATCCATTTGTCTGAGCTCTTGTTTCAATCAACAAAAGGAGACAAGTACTTCCAAAAGGGCTATTCTTTCCATCCTAACCTATGTTTTTGTAAAGACCTTCTATGAATGGTAATTTCTCTGCATTGAAAGGGATCTAACCAATTAACTAAAACTTCAGTTGTGAGATAGGTAAAGTGGGGTGAGATGAACCCAAACTTCAAGACCCATTTGACAATCATTCTTATTACGCTATTTCTGAGTGAAATAATCTTGGCATCCCAACTGATCTTCCCCTTTCTCTTTAGTTCAAGTCTGTCATCCTTTCATCTTACCTTTCAACAGCTTCCACCTTCTTCCAGCATGATACTTGCCTTGCATTTTACCACGTCACCAGGACAAAATAAAGCAAGCTACTTCAGACACCTCAGGTTGCGTTCTTGGCTCATTTGAGATTAATCGCAGTGTGCAAGGGACACTCATAGACCTGAAAAAACTATCCATCAACTTTAAATTCTTTCCAATATTTCTATTTGCAATTAAATACTTTTAATACTGAGCATTGGTATCAGCTGCACATTGCTAGCAGATTCAAGGAGGAATGTGTATGACACTCAGGCTCTACATGAATTCAAAATTAGCTGAGTTTGTGAATACCATCCTGTCACGGTTTAACCTGGCAGGCAGCTAAAACAACCACAGCCATTTTGTCACTCCCTGCCCACCTCCCAGTAGGATGGGGGAGAGAATAAAAGTTTAATAAGGAACTTGCTGCTGCTGCTAAAAATAATAATAAAAGAATATAGCAAACAAATGATGCACAACACAGCTTACCACCCAGAGCCGATGCTCAGCTAGTTCCTGAGCCAAACTGCCTGCCAGGTAACTCCCCCAGTTATATAGGGAGCATGATGTCATATGCTCTGGAATACCCCTTTGGACGGTTTGGGTCAGCTGCCCTGTCTGTTTCCCCTCCCAGCTTCTTGTGCACACTCTGTATTCCCACTGGCAGACCAGCATGAGAAGCTGAAAATTCCTTGACTGCTTTGCAACACTAAAACATCAGAGTGTTACCAAGATTATTCTCATCCGAAATCCAAAACAGGGCACTACACCAGCTACTAGTAAGAAAATTAACTCTATCTTAACTGAAACCTGGACAATTCCTTAATGGAGGTTAAAAAAAGAAGAAAGGATAGACCTTCACTCATTTCAGTGATCAACTTAGGTTTAAAGACAAAAGCAGAGAAGGGGTTTTATAATGCAAAAATAATGCAGAATGATTATCAATCAGCTAACTTATCTGTTTGCTAAGTGAGATATAGAATAATTCAAGGAGACATAGGAGTCATTAGATGTCAGATAGTTCTATCTCATTAGCACAATAAAAAGTTAGTTTGATGTTTCTCATCACTTGATCATCAGAGAGCAAGATCCATACATAATTGATAAAAACAGGAAAAAGCCAGAGATTAGGGCAAACACTTATGTCTAAAGTTTTAAAATGCCAGTGGAACTGGAATTTGAGAAAATAGAGAAGAAATTACATTTCTTATACAGTAAACCTTAAAAAAAGAAGGAAAGAATGGAGTGGTTTAATTTATTTACACCCCAAAATATGTATGTGATGCTCAGACATATGTTCCTATGCATTTCTAAAAAATCCTTAGGGCACTTTTTTGAATTTTAAGTGCATGTATACTTTATATTTTGACCTACACAGTAATAAATGTAGCCAAAAAGAATTATGAAAGCATGTGCTGCATTTAGAAATAAAAATACTTCACATTATCAGTTTCTAGCTGCGAAGATAAGACTTCATACTCCAAAGTCAAAAATGTTGGAAGGATGGGGTGATAGTAAAGCCTTCAACCTGTTACCCCAATGCATGCATTTGGCACTGCAGCACAGGCAAAGTCCTACAGAGACAAGCCAGAGGCTCCTGAGGTAACAGGAGCCAACAATATGTTCCATTCTTGTGGGAATAAAGGGGTGTCCATCTAAGAAGGTGTCATGGCCACCAGCCCAGGTGAAGTGCCGCTACACCAATGCATGCAGCATGGACATTAAACAACAGGTGCTGGAAGCTACTAGAAAGCTACAACTTACATATGGGTCTTCTTTAAAAGCTAATATAGTTATCAGTCATAAATAGTAACTAAACCCTGCTTAGTGCTTTGAAAGAAATAATACCGAAATCTAACTATATTTAATATGTATTTCATTTGGAATCAGAAAAAATGAAAGACTGCTGTTCTACAGTCTGACTGGTATGGAAAACAGTCTCGGAGTAAGAAAAGAATACTTGCTCATAATTGCAACAAGAATGAAGACATTTCTGAGTCAGGCATGCAAATCCAAAGGAAAAGCAAATGCAATATTTATGTGTATAAATACTGCAACATGTTAATTACATGTCAAATTATTTTTAACATATCTAAATTAAGCCTGCAAAAATTAATAGAACATCTTCATTTCTGAATCTCAGCAGTGAAACTGAAAGAGAAATCTTTAAGATAATAATTCACACAAATGCAACAGACTGATTTTTCGGCTTCAGAAAAGTTCCATCTGTGGATCAGAAAGACATATACCAATTCTAAATTTAAACAATTCTAAACTAATTCAGAAGAAAAAAAATCTCTTCAATACCCATTTCAACAGCTTAACATTTCCTTTGTGCGTATTGTTCATTGATTTTTCCGATTTCTATCTTTTCTCCTTTCTTGTTGATCTCTCATAACTATCCTTTAAAAAAAATCCTTTAAAATCCTGTTTAAAAACCCCTCTATTTTAAAAATGGCAAATGCAGGACATTTTCTGAGAATACTACAACGTAAACACTTTCAAAATGCTTATTTTGAAAGAGGTTTTCTTCTATTCATTGCAGTAAGCGAGTAGCCGTAGGTGAAATAAAATGTATGTCATCTGAAGTCTTGAATGGTACCTGCAAAGCAGCACTGTACCATTAATGCAAACACTTTCCTGCTATCTTTAACAGTAAACACAGAGCCCTGGCTTCTCTTCTGATGTTCTTAACATTATTAATTAAAGGTAAAGCAGGCTGTCACAAAAAATGGAGTTCCATTACTTCTACGTGTCGACTTTCATATATCCATTGTAGCTGGTATAGCTTAAGAGTTTCAGCTTACTTTTAAAAATCCCTATTTCTCTATTCAGATGGCCACATAGTGCTTTCTAGTAACATCTGGGATGCCTCAAGGTATTTCCCCTGGCCCCCACCTGCTGTTTCAAGAGGATATTAGCCATAGGTCCTGTGACATATGCATTATTCCACCTGCATGACTTTCTATCCCTTGGGACGTTTCAGCATGCACGAGCTGTATACTTTTTGGCAACTTAATCTTAGTAGTCAAGTAAGGTTTTAGGTATCGTAAATCTAACCAAGATGTCTGTTTTCAGTAATGTATGTAAAAAATATCGCGTGAAAATAGACGTCTCAGAAATCACAGTGAAAAGTGAATTTCTTACTTCCACAGAATCACAGGATGGTAGGGGCTGGAAGGGACCTCTGGTGATCATCTAGTCCAACTGCCCTGCTAAAGCAGGATCATTTACGGCATGTTGCACAGAATCATATCCAGGTGGTTTCTGAGTATTTCTGGAGGAGGAGACTCCACAACCTCTCTGGGCAGCCTGTTCCATTGCTCTGTCACCCTCAAAGTGAAAGTTTTTCCTTATACTCACCTGGAAGCTTCCTTTGTCCTAGTTTGTGCCTGTTGCACCTTGTCCTGTCACTGGGCACCACTGAAAAAACTGTCACCATCCTCTTGTCATCCACACTTTAGGTATCTTTAAGTATTGATCAGATGCCCCATTCCACTGCAGGGAGTGGGTGGGTGTGTGTGGAGGGGGGTTGTGTGTGTATCTGGGTGGTGCTTAGCTGTGGGCTGGGGTTAAACCAAGTCCTTTTCAAACACAACTCACATCAGTTTATCATTTTCTGCTTATTATATGACAATGAAAATATTTAGACAAGACAGTAATGATATCTACAAGTGAATGCCTATCTTTATGATTGATTTTTTTAAAAAAGAATCCCAAACAACACTGCTATCTTGTTCAGAACATATAACTGTAAAACTCTTACTGACTTTAAAGCAAATTTGAATTTGCAGATCCTGGAACAAGTCTAACTTTGAAAATGAAAAGCATAAATCAAATTATTGTCTTTATGGAATAATTTAGAGATCACCACTCATTGTTTTCATGAAAAAAATTCTAGGCCTCAGTACATTAAGGTAGATGCAGGTTTGGTTTTTTTTTTCCCTTTTTTTCCCCCCAGTGTTTTCATTTTATTTTAAATGAAACATGTGCCTTTTGAATGTTTCGCTTTTATACTCTGGTAAGATTTCTCAACAGTTTATTTTCTGGTAGTATAGAGCAGACAGGGTAAGGGAGGGAGTAAAATTCTCTCTTATAAAATGCAAACATGCAAGGACACAAGATTGATTCACAGAGGAAATCATGGTACTGAGGTGTAATACACACATGTAACAATGCTGTATTTGAATAGGCTGTATCTTTACAGATTGATAGTATAACAACAGCTGATTTTATAATAACCTGTTTAACTGGAGAAGCAAGGTAAAATTGATTGTCTTTAGGAAAGAGAAAAAAAATAGCCATATCAAATAGGCTTAACAAAGGACTAAATCACTGACACATGGTCACAAAGACAGAGGCATATGTGAGTGAGAATTTCAAACTCTAAAGTACCCATGTTTCTAAGATTCAGCTTCCTCAAAGTCTTCATAAATGCTCCATAAGAAAATATCTATAAAGCAGAAGAAAAACATGTAGGTTTCCTGTTTTTCCTCTGATCAGACCTCAATAGAGAAGTATAAATAGTAACTCCATATGTTTCATAAAATACCTAGTGAAAAATTAAACATCATAATTATTATTATTACTGAGTAACACGTTGAGATATTAAGTATCTACATGAGAACTGAAAAAAATAATCTTAAACTGCGGGTAGTCTTCACAAAAAAAATCTCTGAGGGATGATTTCATAAGACCTTGTGCAGTAATCGAGTTATCCTCTGGCAGGCACACAGGAACTGATTTACCTGCTTAAAGCTAATGCTGCTTGAGATACCTGAGGCTATTCAAGGCATTTCCCTGCTGTTGGTAGGTATGACATGGGGGCTACAAAAGCTTCACACTGTCTCTCTAGCAGTAGTTAGAGGCAAAACTGGATACCTGAGGGTGTCTGAGACATCTCTGTGATTATTTTCAAAAACTGTAAATTAGGATAACTTCCCAACAAGTTAACCAATTTCATTACCAAGACGTAAACAGTCAGTTTCTGAATGAAGAGAAGCTGACTTCAGGCAAAACCGAAATGATTTCTGCCAGAAAGAAGAAAAAAACCCAAAACAACAAAAACCCAAAAAAATCCCACCACATTAAAATTGAAAAAAACTCTATAGGGTACTGAGTCAGTACTTTTTATTTACAGTGTATGATTTATATTTTATAGAGTTATATTTATATTTTATAGTATGACTGGATACTAGCAAAGAATCATTCCCTCTCCTAGAAGGGCTAAATCCTGTTCTTGACATAAGGAATCTATAACATTCAAAATAAGATTCATGCTGTTAATTTTTTAGCAACCAATTTTTTTATGTAGACCAAATTTTCTTGTTTATGTTCAAATCAAAATTTGGACCTCTCAGCTTCCATGGTCTTTTAGGACAATACAAACTGCAGTAAGAACTGATAAAGTGAGGCTTTGAGATACAAAAAGGCTAAAAAAAGAATCACCTTAGTCTGTGGGATGGCTTTTTTTTGGCAGAGAGGGTGGTGCAAATAAAGCTTTCCACAAACATTTTAACTGCATTCTTTCTGCATGGCTTCCATATTCTGATCCTGTTAACAAATAAATTTTATAGCTTTGCAAATCTGTGGGAAATAAAAGTTAAGTCAGTAAGACAGTGGATATCTGATATGCACAGATTCTTGGAGGAAAACTAGACATGAAAGTGGGACAACAGTTTTAGGACAGGTGGTTAGGTAAGCCAAGAAGGGCTAAGATGCAGCAGTTCAGTTTGTTTGGTGGTATCTCCTCTTCACAAAAGCTGGGTTTACTTCTATCATGAAAACCACTAAATTTCTAAGGAGCAAACATTTTCCCCATAGCAGTGAGAAATCCCCCTCAGCCAGTAAAAGGAATTCTACCATGCATTAAAAATGTATGTGTCTGTATCTACAGCACATCTCTATCATAATATCCACAATAAAGAGGGCCAGAGACTCTCTGGTATGTGCTGGAGAATTTTCTTTCACTGGTGATTTATTAGCAGTCATTATGTTCAATTATTATGGCCACAGAGAGTAAAACAAAACTGAACAGTACAAAGCTGACTATACAGTCTGAATATAACCTCTTTCCTCTTTATCTTTTCACTGTTTTCCCAGGCAAAGTCCCAAAGTCCTGGCTCTGTTCAGTGAACATTCCTGCCAGTTTTTGACTCTCACATAGCCTGCCAGGTCTCTCCTAACACACATCTGCTGCGGTCCTGATTCCCCTCAGCATCCTGCTGGGCTATCAGATGCTGGCTCAAGTTACTTTTCCTGCCAAGGCAGTACACGCTGAGACCCTGTCGGGTTGCTGGGCTGGCTCTGGCTGTGGTACTCGACCACTGCTGCTTCTGTCTGGTTGCAATTCAGTGGCCTGAATTTCCTGATGCATCACTTCTTTTGTCTCAAAAAGAGCCAGAGAACTTGTGAACATACCTGTGCAAGGAGTCTGTTTAGAGTGAAGTATCTTTAGTCAGTATGTTGGGTTAATTCTTATCTACCCTTTCTGTATCTCTTCTGACTTTAGCTCTTATGCACTGCACTATCTCCTGATCCGAATAGAAGTTAACAGCATGTCTGGATTTTCACCAGAATTTAGCACTGCTAGGCTAATGTAGCTGAAAAAGAATTGGCTAAACACCGAACTGGCATATGCATTAATCACAAAACTGCTACTTGCAATAAAGTCCTTGTTAAAATTTTGTTTCGAAGAATCCCAAAACTCCTGTTTCCTTCTCTGCTTATTAAAACCAGAGAAGTTTCCAGAGAGCCAGCTCACTCCTCTGAACAGCTAAATTGTTGAACTGACACAGCCACTGTTTGGTACACATTGCAGCAATGTTCTTTCCCACCAACTTCTATATTCAGTAGAAAAAAAAATGCTTTCCTGAACCTTATGCAACACCAAAGTATTTTTTTTAATGAGTCAGATGCTCAGTTAGTGACTGCCCAAGTTACATATGACAGAGAGGGAAGAATAAATGATTTTTTAAAAAAAGTTTTACTTGTTATAAGAGTGCTTTACAAATATGCTTACTCTACAGATTCTATCAGGAAAATCTGTGGTAAAGAAAAAAAATGCAAATTTACACTCTAATTCTGTATGTACATATAGACACACATACTTATTTTGTTTGTTTCTTTGTTTGAGTAGTAATTTCCTCAGAGGTTAACCATGTTTTTATACTGTAGATATGCATAGAGTAAGCAGTTTACACAGCATATAAGCCAATGACAGATCACATAATGTATTACTTACCAAAACTGTTGGTCCAAGAAGGTAAACAATTCAACTTCTAATTATAAAAAGCTGCATGGCCACACTTTTCAGCATAAATGCACTTCAGTCTAAATAATACAACTGTTGCTCTTACTGTGCAGTTTAGGTTGGTTCTTCATTTGAGTGCTAGCAATATATTTTATGCACTGAACATAGAAGACAAATATGCCCTCAGATGCTATTGCAAATTAGAGTTAGTGCTGTCCTAAAGCCTTTAAAGTTGTTGTTTTGTTGTTTGGGTTTTTTTTTTTTCCCCAAGAGGGGAATCTTTTTAATGGGATGCTGTAAAAAAGCCCTCCTGGACATGTGGATCATGATTCCTAGAATCAGAATTGTCTACAACATGCTTTTTAAAAATACATTTTCAATTTCTGTGTTTGTGTAATGGTTTTTGAGCCTTCAGGAATTATATTTTCAAAGGTTTATTTCTTCTAGCCTAAGAACTAGAAACCATACCCTTTTTTCATGGCAGCAGAGATGCTTCTATGACTAAATAATTCTAGAAACTAGGAATGAAGACAGACATATTTGTGTATGTATAAGTATTTATATTATATTTATATACACTTGTGTGTATATCTTATTCTAAACATCACAAGAATATAGACTTGTAAGACATACATATATATTAACACTACTTATCTCCTTTAATGACAAGTTGCTCATCACCACCACTACCACCATCACAAAAATGTTTTCCTCACTATCAGAATAACAAACAGTAATGAGAAACTGTAACCTTTAGAATTTGACAGAGAAGAACATTGATTTGTTTTAAAAAAATTCACTTTGCTTTCAAACAGTTTTTGAGTGTTTTATGTTTCCATTAATCCCAAATCATAAAATGCAAATTAATGAGCAAAATCTAGGAAACTAATAGTATAGCATTGTCCGGAATGATCATGACCATGATACTAATTGTGCCTGCTATTTGATTATGCCCCCTATATGCTCTCTGAGCTCAGCTAGAGCAATCCTGTGGCAGGAGTGTATGTATCAGCTTGCTCTGTGTTATGGCAGAAAGGAAACTGTTTTGAGGGAAGAATCCATTATTACTCAACAAAAAACAAACTGGGGTTTCATTACCTCCTGAGCACAGAAGTCATAGACTTTTATTTCTCTTCCGAGGAATAAATATTTCAGTATCAGCCTTATTAGTTTGGGAGAATAGACATGATTTCAGGAATGAAAGTTTTTGCTCCAGATATTGTAATTAAACAAATAAAAGTTACTATTCATGCTTACAAACTTTGTTTCGCTACATCCTTTGATCGTCAGATATATATCCCCAACATTATTTGATCATGAAAACCACAATATTTCAACTTCCTGTATGTCAGGAGCCACCTTCTTACATTAGAATATAGTTTTCCCATCATATAAATCAAAAGGAAAGCATTTCATTTTCTGTAACTTGTAATAGCAATAATTAACAGGAAAAAAAACCTATATGTATATACACATTCACATTCTGGTGTATCACAGATTCTTATACAGCTTTGGAATCTTCTGATACAAACTTGTGGTTTCTGAAAACCACAAGGAATCGTAATAGGCCCTGGAATCATAATATTTTGACTAATGTATATGGTATGCAGAATGTCAGATTGTGTCTTCCATAATTGATTGCCCTTCCAAAATTTCTTCCAAACTCGGTTATAGTATCTGATAGGCAATAAATTATAATGAAGTGAGTTTTGTTGCTGAATTCATAACTTGCCTGATTCTTTGTGGTGTAGCTTTACAGCAGGATGCCAAAGGATCATTTACTTGGAGCCCAACATGGTTGATAAAATCTCCTTATAAAAATGTATTGTTTTGATTTACAGATTAAAATTACAAATTATGTGTAAAAGAAATTAAACTGAATAGCTGAAAATTCTAGATTGTTCTTTAATTTTAAAGGTAATTATAAATATTTTTTTCACTCACTGACTAAACTGTGGTGTAAAAGCTAAATTCAGTAAGATGGAGAAAAGGATATTCCAAAGTGAAATAGTGACAAGGTATTTATTCACAAATATTGATTTAGAATGGACTGATTTTCTCTAAATTCTTCTTGATGTGATTCAGCAGCAGCTCTGAGAAGGACTTGAGGGTGTTAGTGGATGAGAAGCTCAACATGAGCCAGTAATACGCTCTTGCAGCCCAGAAAGTCATCTGCATGAAAACCAGCGTGAGCAGCAGGTGAAGGAAGGTGACTAGGCCCCTTTGTCCTGGTAAGATCTCACCTAGAGCACTGCATTCAGCTTTGGGGTTCTCAGTGTAAGAAAGATATTGAGCTGTTGGTATGAGTCCAGAGGAGGGTCACAAAGATGATCAGAAATCTGGAGTACCTCTTTTATGAGGACAAACTGAGAGTTTGGGTTTGTTAAGCCTTGGCAGTGGAAGGCCCCATGGAGATACTGCAGGCTATATAAAGGGGGCCTACAGGAAAGATGGAGGAGTCTTCATCAAGAAGTGAAGGTACAGGACAGGGGTTAATGGGTTTAAATTAAAAGAGGGTAGATTTAGATTAGACATAAGGAAGAAACTCTTCACTGTAAGGGCGATGAGACATTGGAACAGGTTTTTCCAGAGACATTGTGGACACCCCCCCACCCCCCCAAAAGCATTAAAGGCCAGGCTTGATGGGACTCTGGGCAACCTAGTGTAGTGGTGTCCCTGCCCATGGCAAGTGCGAGTTGGAACTAGATTTTCTTTGAGGTCCCTTCCTTTTCAACCCAAATCATTCTATGATTCCATGACCCTATGTACAACTATTTGAGTCAATACTGTATTATCACTGGAAAAGCATTAAGGCTCGGTACTCACCACTGCTGCTTTTTTGTGTTATAAACTTTGGCTGATGTGCTATCTGTTCCTTGAGATGGATCTATAAACAAAAAGATACTGCAATGCTGGCAGTCAAGATGATAAAAGGAAAAGATCTGATGTTCTCCCTTTTTAGTAAAAGATAGGACACTGCCTTATGAAACTACAAATGCTTGAGTCGCCACAAGCTTACAAAGTTAACATATCACAGTGATTCAAGGCTGAAGGGCAGTCAGTGTCTCTAGTCTCTTTCCATGACATTTTAATTACCTCTTAAAATTATAAAATGTCATATAACACTTCACAAATGCAGATATCTGGCAGGAATCTAGGAAGAACTATGTCTCTCCCCTAGTACACTCCTCAGAAGTATCAGTTAAACATAGGGGCATGCAGTGTTAACTTGATTTTACCAGTGTAAACAGCAGCAACCATGTAGCAGCCCCTTAACTTATTCTACAAACCAGTAACATCAGTTTCACATTCTCTATTGATATATTTCCTACACCTATTTCTCTGTTGAGAGTCTCAAAGTCCCAATGTCCATAACAGCAGTAAGTCAGCTTTCTCTCTGTTAAAGGAAGAACTGCCTGTTCCATACATAAGATGCCAATATATGAGCCAGTTGAGGTTCAGTTTCATAAAGATTTGACATCCTTAATATTTCTATGAGTCCCAAAAGTGTTATTATGACATGCTTAATATTTCTAAGTCCTGAAAGAATTATTTCTATTTTCAGAACAGCGAAATAGGGTACAGAGATTAAGTAGCAATCTGTGAAAGCATTTGATATCAAAGTACTTCCATGCTACTTTACACCAGAAAACCTTGTGTTTATTTTGTAACATTTAACTCAGATCTTTATTTAAAAAAAAAAAAAAAACAACTACAGAACGTATTTCAGTTACAATCATATAACTGTAATTATCACAGACCACTGAGAACACATACTATTAGAGAAATGGAAAACTGTGGTGGTTATTTGTGGAAATTCAAAATAACATACCTGAAAGAGTTGGAAAATGTTTGCAATAAATTAAAGACTGGAAATTAAAATATTACTCCAACTCCACTAATTAGGACTATTCACAGATCTCTCACTTTTTTCCCAATGTGAAAATGAAGAGAAAGAATTAAGATATACAGGTTATATATTCTGATCTATTTGTAAATGGGAATGACAAGAAGACCAGCCAGTTTCAGCTGTGTCACTGTACAGCCTGTGAAGTCCAAATGATGCTTTACTATTTTAGAGGCTTAAAAAAAAATAAAAAAACCACAACAGACTTCAGCTAATACCACAAACAGTAGCATAGAGATTTAGGTAGGGGACATAAATTCTATGGTTCAGTTCAAAGCGACAGTCTGGCTAAAAAGGGATAGACTAGGTGGACCCATTAGATAGCTGGCTTGTGCCGTGACCTATGCAGAACCTTAACTGAACCTCAACAGACCACATGCCTAAGAAAAGGAGAATTCAATGGGTAAGACACAATGAAAAGTGGAAACTAGAACATCTACCTTGAGGCTCTTAATGCTCAGGGCCTCTTTGACACGTGCATTGTATATGACCAGACTTCAGTATCTCAAAGCTGACTGCAAAGAGCTGGGCTACAAGACAACAAGGAAAAATAATAGTAGGCTTGTTTCATACATGACTATCTCAGTGGATTTCTCAGTTTCAAGACCTCTAGAAGGATGGAATCCCAGGACTTTATTTTGGCTGAGAAGATTGCAGGCTATGTGCAACTATTCCTCTCCTTGACTGGCAATCAGAGAGCGCTCAGCACGGCACTGGCATTCTGCACCTCCTCTGTCCTCCCAAATGGAAGAGTACCAACTTTTCCTAGTTAACTTCCAATTTTTCTATCACTTAAAGACATTTGGTAGACCTCTGTTATTATTTCTTGTTTGTTTCAGTAAGGATTCTAACAGTCACTTTCCTTCCTTATTCACTTCTGCACTTTTTCTTAATGTCCCTCATCATTTTTCAGGGGACAAAAGCCAAAAAACAACCACCACAACAAAAAAAAAAACAAACTGATTTCATTTCTATGGATTCCTGCTGTTCTTCAAAATACTATTGAACATGTACTGGTTTATACTATGTCTGTAGGGGTACAGTACTCATACACAAAGAACAAAGATGCTTTGCTCCCACGTTTTGAAGGCTAGGAAACTGTATCACCTCAAAGATACTACAGGAAGGTCTGAATTTCCTTCATATAGAAAGCTTCAAGTTCCAAAATACATGCTAATACATGTTAATTTTAGGTTATAATTGGTTAAAAAAAAAAAAGAAGCTGACTCAATACTAAATATTATGCTGACTTTTCTCTATTATTTGAACTTGGTTTTTACAAGTCAGTATGTCTCTGGTAATAATATCTGATTATAAATCTATGATGAAAACAGTAAAGCTCTGATGATTGCTCTGACTGATAAAAGTATTTAAAATGTATAATTGTGTTCTCAGTTATCACTGACACTGATGAAGATCATTCCAGAATAAACTTTAGAGATATTTCAAATATAGAAAATTTCTGCAATTGCTGGCATGCTGCAATGCAGAGACACACAGAGAAATATTGGATACAAGTACATTTACAAACCTGTCTTTAAAGAACTGAATTTAAGATCTGTCCTTAATTTAGCCAACGGGCTGAACGGTCCTGAGAACCTAATACAGGTGAGGTGACTGGAGACACCATTCCTTTAACTACAGAAAGATCTTAGAAGAGAACAGACATTTTACTTTCGTTTACTTAAGCCAAAATGAAATGAACCCTTAATTTTCTATGTAACAAAGTAATAATGCAAAAAAACTTCTCACTGATTCTCTTCACCGAGGACTCTGCATTAGTGATCAGGCAATAGGTGTTTTCTCAGCAATGCCCCTGGGAAAATCCATTCACTGCTTTGTGTCTTTTTGTCCTCTCAAACAGGGGAGCTTCACTGGCCTGTTTTAATGTGTTTTAACATATAATAAAAGTGCTAGATCTAAGTCAGGTACTCCTACACTGCATGGTTTGGCTAGTTTATTCATTCTGGTTACCGAATATCATTGTAACTCACATGCAGTCCTACCCAAGAACAATAAAAAATAGTCTTTTTTCATTATTCCAGCATATTCAGAACTTCTTTTTTTTTTTTTACAAACATGAATTACCCAACTCACCAATTCAGACTCAGACCAAATTGAATCCCCCTTCACAGTGCATAGCATGAGAGAAAAATTAATATATAAAGTGATTGAATTCCAAATGCTCTGAGGACAGGAACAGGAGAAATCTGCAGTTAAAAATATCTCCTTCAGAGGTAATGTGAACAGGTAATAATAGGATTAAGGATTAATTTTTACAAGGTCAAATATTACAGTGATTTATTGTGAGTCTCTGTTTCTACTTAAGACTACTCTGTCATTGCAAACTGGGTTCCAGATTGGGTTTATTGTTTGTTGTTGTCTTATTATCTTTCATAAATCAGTAGCCTTTGTTCAGTGATTGTCTTGTATGTAATAAAAATGATATCTCTGTTCCAATATTTAATTTCTAATCCTTGCATTTTTCTCCAGATACAACTGACATGTATTATGGGGCAAAGATAAATATTTAAGCAGCTTCTAAATTTGAGCTGTCTGGGGAAAAAAAAATAAAAAAGAAAAGAATTTTCTTGAACTTCACCCTATTAAAGAACAGACTACAATTTTATATTTATTGTATTTCATTTAAAAGAGAAACTCTTCAAAACATCACCAGGCACTCCTGCTTGGTTTACTTTTTAAATCTGAAGTTGTGTATTTGGAAGATTTTAAAGTCCTTCTAAATGTAAAATAAATTAATAAACAGGAATATTACTGTACAGAAACATGCAATCTGCAACACTGTGAAGATACTGTCCTGAATCTATCTGCAAGTAGCAGCAATGTGAAAAAAACAAAAGATCTTCAGAGTACTGCAAGAGATTAGGCAGACTGCCTCACTGCTTAGTGAATTTGACAGCTTCCTCACCTGAGGGAAAATAGTGTTTGTAAACTTATGAAGAGAATAACCTCAAGTTAAAAAAAAGCAAACAACACAAACATGGAAAAGGGTGAAATTACTTAGAAATACAACAATGGAGTATGCAAGTTAAAGCAGAGAGTCACCTTCCTAAGAAGGTATCCATCTCATCTCCAATCAACAGCATAACAGAGTATATGAAAGAAAAATCAAAAGGGATGTAGTCACTAGTTTTTGAACTAAACACATCCTGAGATCACATCCTGCAGCTTTAGAGCTATGATGTTTAACATAAGTAATCTGAGACCCATTAACGAGATTTAAACCTGTCAGTTATGACAGAATGAAACAGAGTAGAATAAACCTTGTCAAATGAAAACAGCACTAGCAAAAGTGCCCTAATCTCTGAGCAATTTTAGTCAAGATGTCTAAAGGTATTAAAAATAGGTAATCATTTTATGAGTCAGATAACCATTAGGTGAGTTCTGAAAACCATCTTACAGATTATTGAGCAAGTAGCTTCTAGGAGAATTGATCTTTTTTTTCAGATGATCATGGCACATGGGAAATTATAAAATACAAGAATTTGTTACCTATGTTTGGAGAGTATGAACTTCTCATGCATTTGACAAGAGCAAACTACAAAATACTGTTGGGAATATTTCAGTACTTATGCATTAGCTCTTCAGGGAGAAGTCTTTTTCTTTCAAAAATAGTTTTTGTTTGTTTTAAAGATTAAAACAAACTCCACTTTTAACATTCAGTTTTTCCATTAGTTTTTTGGGTTTTGGTTTGTTTTTTTTTTTTCTTTCAAACACAACACACACATTTCATTTAAACAGAAAATTATTCACTACAGGAAAACTGACAGGAAAAATATATGTGGTGTCAAAAAATAAAATAAATTTGTCTTTTCTAATGCAATGATATGAATTAAATTAGAAAGCAAGCAAACAACAACCACCCAAGAATCATTTGTACCTTTTGCATGTTGACTACTGAACCTTTCCATTTTTATAAACTTTGGGAAGCTTTTTTAAACCCACTTATAATAACAGAATGTATTAGAATTTTGGTCTTCCAACGCTGAATTAAAACTCAAAGTCACAAACCAAACTTAAAACTAGTACTAATTTATTATTTATGGTGCCTGAATTTTCCAAGATATATTCTGGTTTTGCACTGAGTTCAGCTGGAGACTGGAGAAGACTGGATGGGGAGAGGCATTACTTAAAGTTTCCTTTTCAGCACAGAGAACTACACTAAATTCAATAGCTTCATTTTTGCTTCCTATTTCCTTGAGACTAAGGAAACTGGAGCAAGAACAATTTGGAATAACAACTCAAAGCAATGCATACAAAGGTAATCTCTTCAGTCCAAGACCACAAAAACCAGAATTTTATGCTGATTCTTAATTTGATACGAAAGGGGACATATCATACTAATGAAATTGATTTATAGGTTTTCTTAACTCATATAAGCAGAAACTGTCATGTTTCCACTCAGGGTACACATTCTTTGTACAATTTTTGTTTTGGCAAAGATAGAATTAATTTTCTTCTTAGCAGTTGGTATAGTGTTGTGTTTTGGAATTAGGACGATAATGACGTTGGTAATAACTGATGTTTTAGTTGTTGCTGAACAGTGCAAAAAAGTAAAGGACTTTCCAGCTTCTTAGTGCCCTGCCTGAGAGGAGGTTGGCTGGTGCACAAGAAGGTATGAGGGACACCATTAAGACAGCCTACCTGAACTGGCCAAAGGGGTATTCCATACCATATGATGTCATAATGAAAAATAAAACTGGGGGGAATAGACTGGCAGGCAGCACCCACTGGTAGTAGTCTGGCTGGGCATCAATCAGCAGGTGGTGAACAACTTGTTTTCCAAGGTGTATCATATGTTTTGCATATTCTTTTACCATTGTTATAATCATTATCATTATAATTATTGATATTACTGGTTTCTTGCTGCTGTTGTTATCATTATTTCCCCCTTCTTTTCTGTCCTATCAAGCTGTCTTTATCTCAATACTTCAATTGTGCATGACTAACACATACCATTATACCAATTATGTGGTATAATATATATATACACATATATATGACCAACACATGGCAACATTGCAGACAGAAGACATATCCCTAATTTACAAAAGCTTACAGTGCCTGGATTGTACTGTTGCAGTGATTGTGCAATCCCTGATCCTTCAGTGACCCTCTTGTGGTTTACCAAAAACACATTAGGACATGGATGGCATTTTAAAAACACAGAAGGAACATAAATGTGATTGACAGTGAAGAGACAATGGTTCTAAATTGAAAGAAAGTAGGATTAGATTTGACACAGGAAAAAATTCTTAATGAGGGCGTTACGAGACTGGGAGCAGATCCCCAGAGAAACTGTGTATTCCCCATCCCTGGAAGTGTTCAAGGTTGGACAGGGCTTTAAGCAATGTAATCCAATGGAAAATGTCCCTGCTGTAGCAGGAGGATATGACTAGATGATCTTTAAAGGTCCCTTCCAACCCAAATCATTCTATGATTCTATAAAACTTCTTTTTAAGAAGAGAAAATTGGTTAAAATAGCTGAAAATTATACCAAGGAAACAGAAGGAAAGTATCTTCCACTCTGAAAAACGTTTTTTTCATTATATTACGATCTGTCATCATGTCATGAGCTTCCTCATGCATTGTTATCCTCTGTTTCAGCTCCAACCAAAACAATATTTAGCGTATAGCTAATGTTAGAGAAATTACAGTATTTTAATTAATGACACAATTCTATCTATTCTATTCCCCAACTCCCAAATGTACCTGTATTTCTTCCCCACACTTCTGGTCTTAAGCAAAGTTTTGTGGGGTCTATGTGCTATAACTCACAACATTACATCAAGTTTCGTACCCAGTTTTTCACACAAAGACAGAACTACTAAACGTATTCACATGCACGTGTCTTACTCTCTTTGCAGTTCCTTATTGTTCTGAATTGCGTGATTTATAAATATTTACAAGAAAAAAGAATATCTACTAATAACAAAGACATGCTAAACTTTGAAAGATTGCCTCTCAGATTCCAAACGTTACATCCACAGAAGATTTATTGGGATTTAGGTCTGACTTTTCATATGCTTATTAAAGATTTTTAGTTAAAGAAAAAAAAAAGCTAAACTTGCAAACTAGCAGATGCTCAAATAATTGTGAAATATTTTGCTATGAATAAAAGATTGCTACCACCTGTTTCAACATTTACATTTGCTTATAAGTAGAACGTCGTCTTTAACAACAGTTGGTAATATGTTAGGAGCAAGACTCCATGTCATCATATTTTTCCATAGGTGGTTGCCAGCCAACAAGACTAAACCAGCAAGCACTGCAAAGGTCAAAAACCAGTCTGCACTCATGTTGTACTTGATAATGTATTCAGTTTTGATAAAGCAGACAGAAGTGTTCAATAAGTACAGACCTCCAAAAAGATCTTAACGCCATGTGCTGCTAGTTGAAGACAGAATTTCCACTGTTCAACTAAAAACTTTGTAAACAAGAACAGGTTTTTTAATGAATAACTTGAAACCTAAAACCCAAACACTGAAACATAAGAACATTCTTACTAGTCTCTGTGTTTAGTTTAGTAATGGCCCAGCAAAACAATTGCTGCCAGCCTTGTTAATTATAACTACGTTACTAAACTTCAAGAACTTGACTATGAAGTGTATATCCTCTGATATACACATATGCATATAAATTCCTATGAGCCAGATAGAGCAAAGAGAAAATCTGAATTGCACAAAAATAATATAATAGAGGGTATTAATAAAACACAAAAGTAACTAAACATTGGCTAGCTTCTTTCTGTG
>NW_028168582.1:0-9435 GCF_964237585.1 Gallinula chloropus | reverse complement strand
GAGGGGCTGCTTGGGGGCCCCCTGGGGCCCCTTCAGGCCAGCTAGGTCTTTGGGTCCTGGCTCCTTCGCTTTGGGAGCAGTCGCTGGACGTTTGGCACGTTGGCCGGAGAGTGCTTCTCGGGCCGCGACCTGCAACCGGGCAGGTACCTCCCAGGTTCCCGGCCCAACGAAAGCCCCCAGACCCAAATGGAGAGGGGCTGCTTGGGGGCCCCCTGGGGCCCCTTCAGGCCAGCTAGGTCTTTGGGTCCTGGCTCCTTCGCTTTGGGAGCAGTCGCTGGACGTTCGGCACGTTGGCCGGAGAGTGCTTCTCGGGCCGCGACCTGCAACCGGGCAGGTACCTCCCAGGTTCCCGGCCCAACGAAAGCCCCCAGACCCAAATGGAGAGGGGCTGCTTGGGGGCCCCCTGGGGCCCCTTCAGGCCAGCTAGGTCTTTGGGTCCTGGCTCCTTCGCTTTGGGAGCAGTCGCTGGACGTTCGGCACGTTGGCCGGAGAGTGCTTCTCGGGCCGCGACCTGCAACCGGGCAGGTACCTCCCAGGTTCCCGGCCCAACGAAAGCCCCCAGACCCAAATGGAGAGGGGCTGCTTGGGGGCCCCCTGGGGCCCCTTCAGGCCAGCTAGGTCTTTGGGTCCTGGCTCCTTCGCTTTGGGAGCAGTCGCTGGACGTTCGGCACGTTGGCCGGAGAGTGCTTCTCGGGCCGCGACCTGCAACCGGGCAGGTACCTCCCAGGTTCCCGGCCCAACGAAAGCCCCCAGACCCAAATGGAGAGGGGCTGCTTGGGGGCCCCCTGGGGCCCCTTCAGGCCAGCTAGGTCTTTGGGTCCTGGCTCCTTCGCTTTGGGAGCAGTCGCTGGACGTTTGGCACGTTGGCCGGAGAGTGCTTCTCGGGCCGCGACCTGCAACCGGGCAGGTACCTCCCAGGTTCCCGGCCCAACGAAAGCCCCCAGACCCAAATGGAGAGGGGCTGCTTGGGGGCCCCCTGGGGCCCCTTCAGGCCAGCTAGGTCTTTGGGTCCTGGCTCCTTCGCTTTGGGAGCAGTCGCTGGACGTTTGGCACGTTGGCCGGAGAGTGCTTCTCGGGCCGCGACCTGCAACCGGGCAGGTACCTCCCAGGTTCCCGGCCCAACGAAAGCCCCCAGACCCAAATGGAGAGGGGCTGCTTGGGGGCCCCCTGGGGCCCCTTCAGGCCAGCTAGGTCTTTGGGTCCTGGCTCCTTCGCTTTGGGAGCAGTCGCTGGACGTTTGGCACGTTGGCCGGAGAGTGCTTCTCGGGCCGCGACCTGCAACCGGGCAGGTACCTCCCAGGTTCCCGGCCCAACGAAAGCCCCCAGACCCAAATGGAGAGGGGCTGCTTGGGGGCCCCCTGGGGCCCCTTCAGGCCAGCTAGGTCTTTGGGTCCTGGCTCCTTCGCTTTGGGAGCAGTCGCTGGACGTTTGGCACGTTGGCCGGAGAGTGCTTCTCGGGCCGCGACCTGCAACCGGGCAGGTACCTCCCAGGTTCCCGGCCCAACGAAAGCCCCCAGACCCAAATGGAGAGGGGCTGCTTGGGGGCCCCCTGGGGCCCCTTCAGGCCAGCTAGGTCTTTGGGTCCTGGCTCCTTCGCTTTGGGAGCAGTCGCTGGACGTTTGGCACGTTGGCCGGAGAGTGCTTCTCGGGCCGCGACCTGCAACCGGGCAGGTACCTCCCAGGTTCCCGGCCCAACGAAAGCCCCCAGACCCAAATGGAGAGGGGCTGCTTGGGGGCCCCCTGGGGCCCCTTCAGGCCAGCTAGGTCTTTGGGTCCTGGCTCCTTCGCTTTGGGAGCAGTCGCTGGACGTTTGGGCACGTTGGCCGGAGAGTGCTTCTCGGGCCGCGACCTGCAACCGGGCAGGTACCTCCCAGGTTCCCGGCCCAACGAAAGCCCCCAGACCCAAATGGAGAGGGGCTGCTTGGGGGCCCCCTGGGGCCCCTTCAGGCCAGCTAGGTCTTTGGGTCCTGGCTCCTTCGCTTTGGGAGCAGTCGCTGGACGTTTGGCACGTTGGCCGGAGAGTGCTTCTCGGGCCGCGACCTGCAACCGGGCAGGTACCTCCCAGGTTCCCGGCCCAACGAAAGCCCCCAGACCCAAATGGAGAGGGGCTGCTTGGGGGCCCCCTGGGGCCCCTTCAGGCCAGCTAGGTCTTTGGGTCCTGGCTCCTTCGCTTTGGGAGCAGTCGCTGGACGTTTGGCACGTTGGCCGGAGAGTGCTTCTCGGGCCGCGACCTGCAACCGGGCAGGTACCTCCCAGGTTCCCGGCCCAACGAAAGCCCCCAGACCCAAATGGAGAGGGGCTGCTTGGGGGCCCCCTGGGGCCCCTTCAGGCCAGCTAGGTCTTTGGGTCCTGGCTCCTTCGCTTTGGGAGCAGTCGCTGGACGTTGGGCACGTTGGCCGGAGAGTGCTTCTCGGGCCGCGACCTGCAACCGGGCAGGTACCTCCCAGGTTCCCGGCCCAACGAAAGCCCCCAGACCCAAATGGAGAGGGGCTGCTTGGGGGCCCCCTGGGGCCCCTTCAGGCCAGCTAGGTCTTTGGGTCCTGGCTCCTTCGCTTTGGGAGCAGTCGCTGGACGTTGGGCACGTTGGCCGGAGAGTGCTTCTCGGGCCGCGACCTGCAACCGGGCAGGTACCTCCCAGGTTCCCGGCCCAACGAAAGCCCCCAGACCCAAATGGAGAGGGGCTGCTTGGGGGCCCCCTGGGGCCCCTTCAGGCCAGCTAGGTCTTTGGGTCCTGGCTCCTTCGCTTTGGGAGCAGTCGCTGGACGTTGGCGTTGGCCGGAGAGTGCTTCTCGGGCCGCGACCTGCAACCGGGCAGGTACCTCCCAGGTTCCCGGCCCAACCCCCAGACCCAAATGGAGAGGGGGCTGCTTGGGGGCCCCCTGGGGCCCCTTCAGGCCAGCTAGGTCTTTGGGTCCTGGCTCCTTCGCTTTGGGAGCAGTCGCTGGACGTTCGGCACGTTGGCCGGAGAGTGCTTCTCGGGCCGCGACCTGCAACCGGGCAGGTACCTCCCAGGTTCCCGGCCCAACGAAAGCCCCCAGACCCAAATGGAGAGGGGCTGCTTGGGGGCCCCCTGGGGCCCCTTCAGGCCAGCTAGGTCTTTGGGTCCTGGCTCCTTCGCTTTGGGAGCAGTCGCTGGACGTTCGGCACGTTGGCCGGAGAGTGCTTCTCGGGCCGCGACCTGCAACCGGGCAGGTACCTCCCAGGTTCCCGGCCCAACGTAGTGAGTATCCCCCAGACCCAAATGGAGAGGGGGCTGCTTGGGGGCCCCCTGGGGCCCCTTCAGGCCAGCTAGGTCTTTGGGTCCTGGCTCCTTCGCTTTGGGAGCAGTCGCTGGACGTTCGGCACGTTGGCCGGAGAGTGCTTCTCGGGCCGCGACCTGCAACCGGGCAGGTACCTCCCAGGTTCCCGGCCCAACGAAAGCCCCCAGACCCAAATGGAGAGGGGCTGCTTGGGGGCCCCCTGGGGCCCCTTCAGGCCAGCTAGGTCTTTGGGTCCTGGCTCCTTCGCTTTGGGAGCAGTCGCTGGACGTTCGGCACGTTGGCCGGAGAGTGCTTCTCGGGCCGCGACCTGCAACCGGGCAGGTACCTCCCAGGTTCCCGGCCCAACGAAAGCCCCCAGACCCAAATGGAGAGGGGCTGCTTGGGGGCCCCCTGGGGCCCCTTCAGGCCAGCTAGGTCTTTGGGTCCTGGCTCCTTCGCTTTGGGAGCAGTCGCTGGACGTTCGGCACGTTGGCCGGAGAGTGCTTCTCGGGCCGCGACCTGCAACCGGGCAGGTACCTCCCAGGTTCCCGGCCCAACGAAAGCCCCCAGACCCAAATGGAGAGGGGCTGCTTGGGGGCCCCCTGGGGCCCCTTCAGGCCAGCTAGGTCTTTGGGTCCTGGCTCCTTCGCTTTGGGAGCAGTCGCTGGACGTTTGGCACGTTGGCCGGAGAGTGCTTCTCGGGCCGCGACCTGCAACCGGGCAGGTACCTCCCAGGTTCCCGGCCCAACGAATGCCCCCAGACCCAAATGGAGAGGGGCTGCTTGGGGGCCCCCTGGGGCCCCTTCAGGCCAGCTAGGTCTTTGGGACCTGGCTCCTTCGCTTTGGGAGCAGTCGCTGGACGTTTGGCACGTTGGCCGGAGAGTGCTTCTCGGGCCGCGACCTGCAACCGGGCAGGTACCTCCCAGGTTCCCGGCCCAACGAAAGCCCCAGACCCAAATGGAGAGGGGCTGCTTGGGGGCCCCCTGGGGCCCCTTCAGGCCAGCTAGGTCTTTGGGTCCTGGCTCCTTCGCTTTGGGAGCAGTCGCTGGACGTTTGGCACGTTGGCCGGAGAGTGCTTCTCGGGCCGCGACCTGCAACCGGGCAGGTACCTCCCAGGTTCCCGGCCCAACGAAAGCCCCCAGACCCAAATGGAGAGGGGCTGCTTGGGGGCCCCCTGGGGCCCCTTCAGGCCAGCTAGGTCTTTGGGTCCTGGCTCCTTCGCTTTGGGAGCAGTCGCTGGACGTTCGGCACGTTGGCCGGAGAGTGCTTCTCGGGCCGCGACCTGCAACCGGGCAGGTACCTCCCAGGTTCCCGGCCCAACGAAAGCCCCCAGACCCAAATGGAGAGGGGCTGCTTGGGGGCCCCCTGGGGCCCCTTCAGGCCAGCTAGGTCTTTGGGTCCTGGCTCCTTCGCTTTGGGAGCAGTCGCTGGACGTTCGGCACGTTGGCCGGAGAGTGCTTCTCGGGCCGCGACCTGCAACCGGGCAGGTACCTCCCAGGTTCCCGGCCCAACGAAAGCCCCCAGACCCAAATGGAGAGGGGCTGCTTGGGGGCCCCCTGGGGCCCCTTCAGGCCAGCTAGGTCTTTGGGTCCTGGCTCCTTCGCTTTGGGAGCAGTCGCTGGACGTTCGGCACGTTGGCCGGAGAGTGCTTCTCGGGCCGCGACCTGCAACCGGGCAGGTACCTCCCAGGTTCCCGGCCCAACGAAAGCCCCCAGACCCAAATGGAGAGGGGCTGCTTGGGGGCCCCCTGGGGCCCCTTCAGGCCAGCTAGGTCTTTGGGTCCTGGCTCCTTCGCTTTGGGAGCAGTCGCTGGACGTTTGGCACGTTGGCCGGAGAGTGCTTCTCGGGCCGCGACCTGCAACCGGGCAGGTACCTCCCAGGTTCCCGGCCCAACGAAAGCCCCCAGACCCAAATGGAGAGGGGCTGCTTGGGGGCCCCCTGGGGCCCCTTCAGGCCAGCTAGGTCTTTGGGACCTGGCTGCTTCGCTTTGGGAGCAGTCGCTGGACGTTCGGCACGTTGGCCGGAGAGTGCTTCTCGGGCCGCGACCTGCAACCGGGCAGGTACCTCCCAGGTTCCCGGCCCAACGAAAGCCCCCAGACCCAAATGGAGAGGGGCTGCTTGGGGGCCCCCTGGGGCCCCTTCAGGCCAGCTAGGTCTTTGGGTCCTGGCTCCTTCGCTTTGGGAGCAGTCGCTGGACGTTTGGCACGTTGGCCGGAGAGTGCTTCTCGGGCCGCGACCTGCAACCGGGCAGGTACCTCCCAGGTTCCCGGCCCAACGAAAGCCCCCAGACCCAAATGGAGAGGGGCTGCTTGGGGGCCCCCTGGGGCCCCTTCAGGCCAGCTAGGTCTTTGGGTCCTGGCTCCTTCGCTTTGGGAGCAGTCGCTGGACGTTCGGCACGTTGGCCGGAGAGTGCTTCTCGGGCCGCGACCTGCAACCGGGCAGGTACCTCCCAGGTTCCCGGCCCAACGAAAGCCCCCAGACCCAAATGGAGAGGGGCTGCTTGGGGGCCCCCTGGGGCCCCTTCAGGCCAGCTAGGTCTTTGGGTCCTGGCTCCTTCGCTTTGGGAGCAGTCGCTGGACGTTCGGCACGTTGGCCGGAGAGTGCTTCTCGGGCCGCGACCTGCAACCGGGCAGGTACCTCCCAGGTTCCCGGCCCAACGAAAGCCCCCAGACCCAAATGGAGAGGGGCTGCTTGGGGGCCCCCTGGGGCCCCTTCAGGCCAGCTAGGTCTTTGGGTCCTGGCTCCTTCGCTTTGGGAGCAGTCGCTGGACGTTCGGCACGTTGGCCGGAGAGTGCTTCTCGGGCCGCGACCTGCAACCGGGCAGGTACCTCCCAGGTTCCCGGCCCAACGAAAGCCCCCAGACCCAAATGGAGAGGGGCTGCTTGGGGGCCCCCTGGGGCCCCTTCAGGCCAGCTAGGTCTTTGGGTCCTGGCTCCTTCGCTTTGGGAGCAGTCGCTGGACGTTTGGCACGTTGGCCGGAGAGTGCTTCTCGGGCCGCGACCTGCAACCGGGCAGGTACCTCCCAGGTTCCCGGCCCAACGAATGCCCCCAGACCCAAATGGAGAGGGGCTGCTTGGGGGCCCCCTGGGGCCCCTTCAGGCCAGCTAGGTCTTTGGGACCTGGCTGCTTCGCTTTGGGAGCAGTCGCTGGACGTTTGGCACGTTGGCCGGAGAGTGCTTCTCGGGCCGCGACCTGCAACCGGGCAGGTACCTCCCAGGTTCCCGGCCCAACGAAAGCCCCCAGACCCAAATGGAGAGGGGCTGCTTGGGGGCCCCCTGGGGCCCCTTCAGGCCAGCTAGGTCTTTGGGTCCTGGCTGCTTCGCTTTGGGAGCAGTCGCTGGACGTTTGGCACGTTGGCCGGAGAGTGCTTCTCGGGCCGCGACCTGCAACCGGGCAGGTACCTCCCAGGTTCCCGGCCCAACGAAAGCCCCCAGACCCAAATGGAGAGGGGCTGCTTGGGGGCCCCCTGGGGCCCCTTCAGGCCAGCTAGGTCTTTGGGTCCTGGCTCCTTCGCTTTGGGAGCAGTCGCTGGACGTTTGGCACGTTGGCCGGAGAGTGCTTCTCGAGCCGCGACCTGCAACCGGGCAGGTACCTCCCAGGTTCCCGGCCCAACGAAAGCCCCCAGACCCAAATGGAGAGGGGCTGCTTGGGGGCCCACTGGGGCCCCTTCAGGCCAGCTAGGTCTTTGGGTCCTGGCTCCTTCGCTTTGGGAGCAGTCGCTGGACGTTCGGCACGTTGGCCGGAGAGTGCTTCTCGGGCCGCGACCTGCAACCGGGCAGGTACCTCCCAGGTTCCCGGCCCAACGAAAGCCCCCAGACCCAAATGGAGAGGGGCTGCTTGGGGGCCCCCTGGGGCCCCTTCAGGCCAGCTAGGTCTTTGGGTCCTGGCTCCTTCGCTTTGGGAGCAGTCGCTGGACGTTCGGCACATTGGCCGGAGAGTGCTTCTCGGGCCGCGACCTGCAACCGGGCAGGTACCTCCCAGGTTCCCGGCCCAACGAAAGCCCCCAGACCCAAATGGAGAGGGGCTGCTTGGGGGCCCCCTGGGGCCCCTTCAGGCCAGCTAGGTCTTTGGGTCCTGGCTCCTTCGCTTTGGGAGCAGTCGCTGGACGTTCGGCACGTTGGCCGGAGAGTGCTTCTCGGGCCGCGACCTGCAACCGGGCAGGTACCTCCCAGGTTCCCGGCCCAACGAAAGCCCCCAGACCCAAATGGAGAGGGGCTGCTTGGGGGCCCCCTGGGGCCCCTTCAGGCCAGCTAGGTCTTTGGGTCCTGGCTCCTTCGCTTTGGGAGCAGTCGCTGGACGTTCGGCACGTTGGCCGGAGAGTGCTTCTCGGGCCGCGACCTGCAACCGGGCAGGTACCTCCCAGGTTCCCGGCCCAACGAAAGCCCCCAGACCCAAATGGAGAGGGGCTGCTTGGGGGCCCCCTGGGGCCCCTTCAGGCCAGCTAGGTCTTTGGGTCCTGGCTCCTTCGCTTTGGGAGCAGTCGCTGGACGTTTGGCACGTTGGCCGGAGAGTGCTTCTCGGGCCGCGACCTGCAACCGGGCAGGTACCTCCCAGGTTCCCGGCCCAACGAAAGCCCCCAGACCCAAATGGAGAGGGGCTGCTTGGGGGCCCCCTGGGGCCCCTTCAGGCCAGCTAGGTCTTTGGTTCCTGGCTCCTTCGCTTTGGGAGCAGTCGCTGGACGTTTGGCACGTTGGCCGGAGAGTGCTTCTCGGGCCGCGACCTGCAACCGGGCAGGTACCTCCCAGGTTCCCGGCCCAACGAATGCCCCCAGACCCAAATGGAGAGGGGCTGCTTGGGGGCCCCCTGGGGCCCCTTCAGGCCAGCTAGGTCTTTGGGACCTGGCTGCTTCGCTTTGGGAGCAGTCGCTGGACGTTCGGCACGTTGGCCGGAGAGTGCTTCTCGGGCCGCGACCTGCAACCGGGCAGGTACCTCCCAGGTTCCCGGCCCAACGAAAGCCCCCAGACCCAAATGGAGAGGGGCTGCTTGGGGGCCCCCTGGGGCCCCTTCAGGCCAGCTAGGTCTTTGGGTCCTGGCTCCTTCGCTTTGGGAGCAGTCGCTGGACGTTTGGCACGTTGGCCGGAGAGTGCTTCTCGGGCCGCGACCTGCAACCGGGCAGGTACCTCCCAGGTTCCCGGCCCAACGAAAGCCCCCAGACCCAAATGGAGAGGGGCTGCTTGGGGGCCCCCTGGGGCCCCTTCAGGCCAGCTAGGTCTTTGGGTCCTGGCTCCTTCGCTTTGGGAGCAGTCGCTGGACGTTCGGCACGTTGGCCGGAGAGTGCTTCTCGGGCCGCGACCTGCAACCGGGCAGGTACCTCCCAGGTTCCCGGCCCAACGAAAGCCCCCAGACCCAAATGGAGAGGGGCTGCTTGGGGGCCCCCTGGGGCCCCTTCAGGCCAGCTAGGTCTTTGGGTCCTGGCTCCTTCGCTTTGGGAGCAGTCGCTGGACGTTTGGCACGTTGGCCGGAGAGTGCTTCTCGGGCCGCGACCTGCAACCGGGCAGGTACCTCCCAGGTTCCCGGCCCAACGAAAGCCCCCAGACCCAAATGGAGAGGGGCTGCTTGGGGGCCCCCTGGGGCCCCTTCAGGCCAGCTAGGTCTTTGGGTCCTGGCTCCTTCGCTTTGGGAGCAGTCGCTGGACGTTTGGCACGTTGGCCGGAGAGTGCTTCTCGGGCCGCGACCTGCAACCGGGCAGGTACCTCCCAGGTTCCCGGCCCAACGAAAGCCCCCAGACCCAAATGGAGAGGGGCTGCTTGGGGGCCCCCTGGGGCCCCTTCAGGCCAGCTAGGTCTTTGGGTCCTGGCTCCTTCGCTTTGGGAGCAGTCGCTGGACGTTCGGAACGTTGGCCGGAGAGTGCTTCTCGGGCCGCGACCTGCAACCGGGCAGGTACCTCCCAGGTTCCCGGCCCAACGAAAGCCCCCAGACCCAAATGGAGAGGGGCTGCTTGGGGGCCCCCTGGGGCCCCTTCAGGCCAGCTAGGTCTTTGGGTCCTGGCTCCTTCGCTTTGGGAGCAGTCGCTGGACGTTTGGCACGTTGGCCGGAGAGTGCTTCTCGGGCCGCGACCTGCAACCGGGCAGGTACCTCCCAGGTTCCCGGCCCAACGAAAGCCCCCAGACCCAAATGGAGAGGGGCTGCTTGGGGGCCCCCTGGGGCCCCTTCAGGCCAGCTAGGTCTTTGGGTCCTGGCTCCTTCGCTTTGGGAG